>NW_024543070.1:33755000-34040000 GCF_018167655.1 Microtus oregoni | reverse complement strand
TAGCACTGATAGTGTTCCAACAAACATACAGAACCACCCACATTTGATCAAAAGATTCTAGGATATTTAACATAATATCAGGAAACTTCGGGTTAATTGACATTTTTACAATTGGTTTTAGTTGACTGATTTACACGATGCAGAAAAAAATACCTCATTTTTCAGCTGTAAAATGTGAAAAAGCACAGCCGGGCGGTGGCGGCGCACGCCTTTAATCCCAGCACTCGGGAGGCAGAGGCAGGAGGATCTCTGTGAGTTCAAGGCCAGTCTGGTCTACAAGAGCTAGTTCCAGGACAGGAACCAAAAAGCTACAGAGAAACCCTGTCTCGAAAATCAAAAAAAAGTGAAAGCGCAGACTATTATACAGAGAAATTTTTTGTGACACAGAGAAACACTGAAGATATTAGTCGTCAAAAGAAACATAAGAGAAACATAAAACATACTGGGTGAAATGTTTGGCCAGCTTTTATTGCTCCCACAGAAACTCAAAGCTGTACGGGGTTAATTGATTGTTGCTGTTGCTGTTTAATGGAGTACACCCAAGTGAAAGAGATATTGATCACAAACAACTCAAAAGAGATAGATAGCAGTTCCATGAGTATTGTGTTGTTTGGGGCATACTCGTATCTTATCATTGGGCAGGTTTGAGGATGTGATGTCCGTGAATGCGGGGTTGATTTATTTTATTATAAGAAGATGTGAGGTGCACACACATGCACAGACAGGCAGACACACACACACACACACACACACACACACATAGTATAAAATGATTAAAGAGATAAACAGACAGATAGATAACAGATATGAGAATGATATTTTTTCCTCACTATAACTTAGTAAATACCAATAAGAATATAGTATTATCTGTTAAAAAATAAGCATCATAACAGATGTATTTCAAATACTTTATTAAGTTAAATTGATATTCACTCCTTTGCAAAACAGATACCAAGAAAAGTAAATGATGTAAATACATTAGATAGAGACAGCAATGTACCAGTGGGAAAAAATGTAGATCAAAAATATCATTAACAAAAAAAAATCATTAACAGATTTAAAAGGCCTGATTTTCCAGGGCTATAGCTTCAGAATATTACACTCAAATACAGAGTAACAGTTCAGATTATGAAGTACAAGTGGAATTTACTTCCTTAGTATTTTGATCAGTTAAAAACTTGATATGACAATAAAGGTTGTCATTGCTGCGTATTTCTAAACCACAATAATTGTTGATCAACAGACAAATTAACTAAAATTTATTCCAGTTAATGGGTATTATGTATTAGGAAATTCTTTCTTCCTTTCTTCCTTCTTTCCTTCCTTCCTTCCTTCCTTCCTTTCTTTCTTTTTTCTTTCTTTCTTCTTTCCTTTTCCAGTCTGATCTCCAACTCATAGAGGATTATCTGCCTTTACCAGAATGAAAGGTGAGTGCAACCATGCCTGGGTTAACCATGTTCTTATCTGTGATTACAAGTTTATTCTTGTGAACACAAATATTTAAAGGTCAATATAAAATGCTAAAAGTAACATAACAGCCAATAGAATAATATGTGGTTCTCTAAAATCTACAAAAGTGAACTCTCCTATTAAAATACTATAGCATTTATTTTCATGAAACTTGCCACTGGGGTGAAATAAGTGTAAAAATTGCTGGTTGTGAATTTCCCTCCTTCCATTCAAACAATATTTGACCTTTTATAACTCTTAAAGAGAACTAAGCATCAAATTAAAATTGCTCACAAAATAAGTTTAAATGGGTTCATTATTAATACCAAATGAATGAAGCATTGGGGGTCATTTCAAGTAATAGACTGAAAATTACATGTCAAATCTCAAAAGCCACTCATTTAAACCTTGGAAAATGCTTTTCAAGTTTCCTAAATTTAAGCCTGCCAACTTGAGTCCAGATGCAGTTTTTCTTGAGGTGTATGCAAGTGATATTACACTAGCTTGCCAGACAATTTAAATTGATATTTTATTAGAAACAGAATATCTGGGAATAAAAGATGAACACCATTTTATCCTTAATCGTAAGTCAATTTTATTCTGTGCACAAAATACAGAAAATCCTGAAGCCCTAGCTGCTAAAATGCAACCTGTAAAGAATAGCAACATTCTTTTTTTTTGTACAACCTAAAGAATTCATGAAAACTAAACACAAATGGTATACCCCAAATAACACCAGAAGCACATGTATCTGAAGCAGTGGTTGTTCTAACATATCTGTCTTTAATATTTAAAATCATATTTGTCTAATTATCAAAGCTAGTTGCTCATGTACACAATCTAACATCCTGTGCATCTAAGTTTACCTGAAGCATTTTCCTAACAACTCTAAAGGTAATAGTATTTTATTATCTTCATACTGATTTTGCCTCTTTGGTAGAAGAGTAGTATTCTGTAGTTATGGAATAGTTATATGTTTTGACTTTTATATTTTAAGTTTGACCCATCTGATTGATATTGCTGAAAACAACTCCTTACTATAAGACATGATTGACCTTAAAATTCTTTAAGTCCATAGATAAACTCCTCAGTGGGGTTTAATAGCTTGATGTTGTGAAAATTATAACATATCTACTTATTCTTTTATTTTCCCTATTCAAAATGTATGACCTGATTCCAGTCCTTTATTCCCAGGTTGTATTGAGATGCTAACTTATATTCACTGAAATTTATATAAGTAACTGTGACACACAAGAGATGTTATTAATGGTATTGTTTTGCTGAATTTCGTTCTCAGTTTAAGAACTTCCATTAGGACCACATCATATCAGGACCTGCAGTAATGGCCTTGTGAGCTAATAGCCCATCTTAAGAAACTCAGACCCAGCACTACACAGCACCCCATAGTGGCTCAACCTGCCAGGATATAGAGATTCAACAGCAAACAGATGAAGCAGAGCAGTATTCTGCATGTTCAGAAACTGTGAGTTACAGATATTTGTTGGTTTAAGTTTTAGGGGCACTGATGTATAGACTGTTTCTTTATTTTGTCAACATTTAGAGATGAAAAGTTGAGTAAAGCTTAAGTTGGAAAGTCTACTTAGAGAGGCAGAGCTCTTTTCTTAGTTTATGAAGATTTCATAGATTTGTACAATGTATCTTGGTTGTATCTACTATTAATCAATCCTTTTCAGCTCATCCTGATTCCTGTAACAAAACCTAACTTCCAACTTCATGTCTCCTTAATTTTTAAAACAAACCAAATCCATTTATTGCTGTCTATATGCTCACGTGGCAAGGGTCATTTCCTGGGGCATGGAATGATGGAGGAAGGTCATTGGCTAATAAAGGAACTGCCCTGGCCCATTTTATTGGTTAGGACATAGGTAGGTGGAGTAAACAGAACAGAATGTCTGGAGGAAGAGGAAGTGAGGTCAGTCTCGACAGCTCTCGGGAGCAGACGCCTGAGAGAGACACCATGCCCCGCTCCCGGGATGAAGCTCCGACCCAGGATGGACATAGGCTAGAATCTTCCCGGTAAGCGCACCTTGGGGTGCTACACACAGATGATTAGAAATGGGCTAAATTAATATGTGAGAATTAGCCTAGAAGAGAATGGGCCAAGCAGTGATTAAAAGAATACAGTGTCCGTGTAATTATTTTGGGGCATAAGCTAGCCGAGCAGGTGGCTGGGGTGCCAGGGACGCAGCCCCGCCACCCTTATTACTACAATGGAAGGCTGACCAGAGGGCACCTCTCCCCAATTAAAAATAACTGCCTCTCTTTCAGCAGCCATCAACTTACATTATCACCTCACATTAGATGAGGCATCAGAAGTAACTTGTTTTTCATAATGGAATTTTTAACTTTCTTGATCTTGAGATCTTATGTGGATAATCATAGCTACTGGGAGTTCATATGTGTACTAGTCATGCCATTTCCAAAAACTATGCTTTCACAATACTCATTTATATCTTCTGACTCCTACACTTTTTCCACTCCCCTTCTGAGATGTTCCCCAAACCTTAGGGATAGGGAAAGGATTGAGCAATAACATCCCCTGAGACATGTGAACAAGTATTTACTAACCCCAATGGAATCTGAAGTACAAATCCCAACAAGGTTCAGACAGGTCAACCAAAGTGTTTTATTGGAATTACCTTTGAAGTATAAAAGACTAAAAGACAGAAGTACCACTAAAGGTCACCCCAGTCCATTTAAAAGTGGGTGATGCTGAAGTGTGACACCAGAGATGAAGAACTGGAAGAATGGGAGAATAGCGACACAAAAATGTAGTAACTGAATGGTTTAACAAAATTTAAAGACAAATGAAGAGAGCTTATGAGATCTCACAAGTTTGTAAGTTAATTCAAGCATAATTTTCAAAGAAGGAAGAATTTGAACAGCAGTATTGCCAACAATATGATTCCCAGGGAACATGAGTCACTAAATGAAAATCACAGTGTTTGTTACAGATTACCCCTCCATTAATTATGGGTCACAGCAGCCCAGAGGAACTTAACAAAAGAAATTGTTGTCATTAATTGTTACTAGTACGTGGTAAGATCCTTCATTAATTGTTACTAGTAGGCGGTAAGATCCTACAGCTAAAGGCACCATACATTGTGGTTAAAGGTAAGATGAGCTCAATATTCATGAGGTTAGCCAAGCATTGTCCTTCTGGGATTTTGGGCCTTCTCCACAAGCTTAGTGTTGTGAACAAAAAGGTATATCTAATTTTCTTTTGTCTTTTTCTTCTTCTTCTTTTTTTTTTTTGGACAGGGTTTCTCTTTAGCTTTGAAGCCTATTCTGTAACTAACTCTTGGAGACCAGACTGACCTCAAACTCAAAGACATCCACATGCCTCTGACTCCCAAGTGCTGGGATTAAAGGCGTGCACTACTGCCACCTGGCTTCTAATTTCTTTTGAGATATTGTAAGACCATAAAACATAAAACATTTTCAACAGCATAAAAGTTCTTGCTATTTTTCTCCTGAGTTTTGATTACGTAAAAAGAGTAAAATGTAACAAGATATTGAGTTTGATTTTACTGATGAATTATTACTTATTTCATGAGTGAAGGTGAGTGAAACCCAACCCCAAATCAGGAAAAGCTTTTGCTTAACTTCATCGTTGTTTAGGGTATACTTCTGACAGTTCCTAAATTTATTGTTGCATTAAATATGAGAAGATACAATCTCCTTGTATTTTGCTTTCCTTTTTATGGCATTATCAATTATGAAAATACAATCTAAAGCACTACATTAAAATATTTATTGCATTATTTGTTTATTGATTTCATATGTGGATGCATGCAGAGGCCAAGAGAGGATGTTGAACCTCCAAGAGTGGTATTTACAGATGGTTGTGAGCCACGTGGCATGGGTGCTACAGCCAAATAGGTACTTTTGGAAGAGCAATAAGCCCTCTAAACAACTGAACCATCTCTTCAGTTCTCACAATCCAATTTAAATTCCCTTGAAAGTACTGTTGGCTATTCTAAACATCCTCTTGATTTTTCTTCTCTCTCTCTCTCTCTCTCTCTCTCTCTCTCTCTTCTTCCTTCTTTCTGTGCTATAAGTTTTGTTATTGGATTTCTCATCTACTCTTCAATTTTCACTGTCATATTGGTGCAATGTATTTATAAAATAAGTTAAATTATTGCACACTTTGAAAGTTCAGAGCATACTTCTGCATTGCCTCAGTGCTGGTGAAATATCTGTGACCAAAGACAGATAGCAGATATGTACCAGGTGGATAGTGTATCATGGCAAGGAATCATAATCATAATCATAATTTGGGAGTTGTGGATGGGGTGGTGTTCATTCCTTCTGTAACTTTCATCTAACATGTGGAAAGAAATTAAAAGATCACTTGATAATAATTTACTAGTGACAGACAGGTTTCCCACTAGGCCCTACTCATTAATATTTAAGTAGCTTATCACCCTCACCATAGGTACCATTCCTTTGATCACATAAAATTATAGAAGAAAAGAACCATGGATAAGCACACACTATCATTAATATTCTTATAAGATACTTTATCTCTTTAAAAATTCATCCCAATCATTCCTATGGATTTTTTTCCATTTTTCTCCATTTGAGACGATAATTAGAGCATTTATCCCTTCTCTTTTTCCAACTACAAATCTTCCTATATACTCGTTTTTCTCTTTTTTAAATTCATGCCCTCTATTTTCTTTAATTGGTGTGACATGTACACACATATGTGCACATACATAAATATATTCCTAACTATAATGCTTAGTTTGTATAATGATAAGTATGTTTCCCCTGCTAAATATTTAGTTTTATATAACTAATCGTTGTGTTATTCCCTCGGGAAGACTATTTTCTCACTCTCTAGTTGCCTGAAGTTTTTTGCTGTTGTTGTTGTTGTTTTTTTTTTTAATAGGGTTGAGATCTCTTTTGTTTTCCCTGTCCACTCTGGCAGCTTTTATTTAGACAGTCACATAGGCAAAACTTTATGGCTATAACTTCTGATATTACTAAGAGACACAACCACCCAGCAAAGCCCCTGATCCTCTTGTACTTCTACGCTTTCTACCTCCTTTTCATAAACATTCCCAAGCCTTAGATGCAAATGTGTTCTGTAGAAATATCCATTGGATATAGGATTCACCACATTACTTAACCATAATAATCCCTGGCTACATTCTAAACATCTGTGCTAAGAAATACAGATGAGTGTATTCTTCACTCCTCTTCAAGACCTCTCTTTTCACAAGATAGAGAAGATTATGGGAAAATATCCAATTCATTTTTCATTTCAGTTATATTTCTCTCTCCAGCCAATAATTTTATTTTAGTTAAAGTTCTTAAAATTTTAGTAATTTTTAGGGTATAAATTCTGTATAAGACCTTACTTGCCATTTTGGAGAGACATTCATCAATATTTTTTACTCAAAGATTTAACTTTGGGTATTATTTTACCTAATCTGTAATTGATGCTTTCTTATGATATGAAAGAAATTATCCTGCCTTTAATTTTAAATGTTTCTTTTTTTATTTAGCTTTCTGATCCAAATACATTCTAACAATATGTTTCCCATGCAGATATCTCTAGACAGAATATTCTTTCCAATATTTACTTACCATACCACACTCTGGAAGCATACGTAGGACTTTAATTCATTGTTTTATCTGAAGGGCTTTTTCTCCCCTGAACCTTTACATATTCATATAGATTTTGATATAGATTTAAGCAGAGACCGCAAACTTGAGATAACTTGAGTTTATGCATATTCTTTAATTCATGAATAATTTGACTATCCTCATTTACTGACGGAAGTTTTCTCCAATGTAATTAACATTATTTTTCTGTATTGAAATAAAATACATCTAAATGTAAATTCTATTTCTCATCAGTAGATGCATCGACATTTGTTATTTCTTTATTTCTTAAAAAATGCACTTGTAAATTTCATAATTATTGTTTTAATCTGGAAGGTCATACTATCTGTATATAAAGACTCTGGAAATTCAATAGAATTGGTACATGATTTCACACAATAGAAATATTTTTATGCTATGTAGTGAATACTCAGTAATCTGTGTTTGCTTATCTGCATTTTTTTTTATTTTCTAAAACAGTTCCTTAGTGTGAAGTCAGGAGTTCCTAAACCGCTTAGCCTTGCAGACAAGCAACTTTTACTGGTGATTTCTCCTAGACCATTCTCTGTCAACCTTTCTTCTGATGAGAGGAGGGTGTAGTTAATGGATCACATATGTGTGGGACTTGACATGGTTCCTCTATAATTCCAACACTATGAAAACAGAATCAAGAGAATGTTTTATGGGTTCCATAGTGACACTGCTTCTCAACCTGCTTTCCTTCCCAAGAAAAAAACACAAGAATTTAAGAAATAAATATAAAAACACAAGTTAATTTTTATCCTGTATCTTTCTGGTGACTCTTTGCCAACACAGGGTCTACTATGCTATTACTACTATGAGCACCTGAAGCAAAAATGTTGACAGAGAAAATTTTCATCAATAAATTTTATGCACTGCTATTGACCAACAACTTTTTGTTGTGTATGAGATATTATTTTAGGTTTCCCAATGGCTCCAAAATGTTAAAGAAAGGCATGTCACTCACCTATTTTGCCATAAGTTTACAGATAAGCATTGTGTGTTGTTGCTGAAGTCTCTCATAAACCTTGTGCATTTGCACTCCTAGCTCACAGTTGATGCCTCTTTGAGGAATATCAGGAGGTGAGGCTTTGCTAGAGAAAATATTCAGAAGACTTTGAACTTTCAAAGGAAACTGACAATTGTCTGATTCTGTCTTCTTCTTGAGATTCATAGTTGTTGTTGAATTGTTATGATAAGCAATATTCCTTTATCATTCAAAGTAACACATACACATATTGATCTTCACCATAAAATCTTGTTTCATTTGTTTCTAGAAATGAAACATTCTTGCCCACATTTTTCTTATGCCACTGTGTCATGAAAAGCATATCAACATGGAAATGTCACTCCTTCTCTTGAAAATTTGCACATGACAGTACTGACCTTTTCAGTGTTCTCTATCATGCCTGTCTGTTTGTTCCAATCACAGGTTCTGGTATGGTAAATTGGGAGACCTGGCATGGTAAGTGAATCAAATTACAAAATACTGAAAAGGTCACAATCGGTTGTTTTTCTCTTCTGAGAACATGAAAGATGGAGAAACACAGTGTTCTAAACATGGGTAGATATAATATTATGCACATATTTCTCAAACCACTACTAATAAAAAGTAATGAGCAGCACAATTTTGTTATTGCAACATTAAATCATTTTAAAGAACATGTAGAAATATGTGTCTGAAGTGACAATTGTATCAGAGCTGTGACAGGACATCTATAAATGGAAACTGTGCTTACAAATTAAAGAACACATTGGTTGAATGTGGCAAATTACTTACTGATACTCACTAGGTGTTCATAGTCAAATGAAAGATTCATTTACAGAATGCCAAAATCTTAGCCAGGAACTAAGCTCATTCAGTTCTCTCAGTGCATGCTGAGTACTCTTATTGTCCGTGGCAGAGTTGAAGAGTACTAGTTGAGAATTATACACATGGAAAAATCATAACCAGATTCTGCTGAGATGTCTCCAGGTGTATGGGTCCAAGAAGAAAAATGCCACCTTGTGGGTAGATACAAGGAGTTTTTATTATATTTCTCTGGCTACTGTAACAGTCATTCCATAAAGTGATATCCTCCCTTCTTAAATGTAGGTTTGTACTGTATCCCCCATATAAGAGTCATGTGCATTTAGAAATCCATTCTTCTTTTCCTTTCACTTATTAAAGGTGTCTGGAGCACAGAGATGAAGAGCATATGGTAATTTTCCCAAACATGAGCTTTTGAATTCAATTATAACTTGAGTAGGAAATCTGAATAAGGCACAGATTCTCCCATGACTGATGGTCTATAAAAGGTCATTCCGCTATCTTACCATCTGTGTGAATGCCTTGTCACAAGCGTAACTATAGCTGTCATCACATGTGTCTGTGTATTGTTTGGAAAGCAAGCCATAGTAAGTTACAGCAATAGTACTTAGGATAGATGAAGGAAAGAGTTTAATTAGTGAAATGCCACTATGACTTCTGGCCAACAAGTAAGATAACTTTATAGCATGGAGAATGTATGCTAACTAGGCTACCATTGTCATTAGGTGAGATAATGTGGTTCTTGCTCTTCTGATTTTCCCCTCACATATAAGCTTTGTTCTTCCTGTTGTAATCGTGATAAACCAGACAAATGAATGCCTAAAAACAAAACAAAAAATAAATTTTAAACATAAGACTCTTACATCCATTCTTTCTTGGCAGTGTTAATCCAACTTCTTTATTCTTCATCAGGCCATACTGCTAGAAGACAGAGTAAAGTGATGAATTTTACGTGAGTTGAGTATTCAGTGAAGGTTCTGCTAATCAGGGCCAGGTGAAAAATGTTGAACAAACATGCAGACCGAAGTCTTTGCAGTAAGTATATCCAGACAAAAGAATGCAACTTGAATTGAAGCTATGGGTCTGTACATAAGTACCTAGACTATAGCTGTGTGATCCACGTTTTTGGCCTCCCTACTTGACTATGTGGGTTGAAGGCTATAATGTTTGAGTAATCATACTGACAGTTTCTCTCCATGTTCCCCATATGTATTGGATAAACAACAAAGGTAGTTACTAACAGTGTATAGCTCCTTGAAAGTTCCATTAAAGCTCTTTACCTTCATTTGTACCATTTTAATCAGGTTTTCTGTGATGTAAAGAAATAGATTTGTTCTTCACTTGATTATATGATATTTGCTTTTTTATTTTTAAAATAAATAGATATCATATGGTTCTGATCAGCCTAAATCATGTGCTTCTCTGTAATTGATGTACAGGTAGTATAAGTTGAATCAGGACCTAACAGAGGATATCCCCAAGATTAATGTCGCTAGTTATAGGTAGGCATATATCACATATGGCTTGTCACACATGAATAATTAGCTTCTATCTTGAGACTATGAAAGAAACTTTTTGTTTTACAGTAGATGTGGAAAAGAGAGCTAAGGGTCATACTTCTGCTAATAGCCATCTTACAAACTTGAAAATAATAAAACAGAGGCAAGACAACCATTACAAACAGGTAAGGCCAACAGAATCTGAGAAGAAAAAGGAAAATTTACGATGGCTGTCCTATGTCCTGTTTTGTACATATTGTCATAAAAGGTAGTGCTTGCATTTCTTGCCAAGCTTAACACATTCTGTCATAGTTAAAAACACATGAATGAATATTCTTTTCTTAATATGTCTTTTCTTATACTTCCCAAGTCACTTAAAAATAAAATATCCTCTTACACAGCTTAGTGTCTTAAATCATACACATTGGGCTCCAAGGTTAACCATCTGACTAGCTAGATTCAAAGACACTGGCTCACTCTTAGCTAATAGGCAAGGCAGGCACATTTAGGGGCACATTTCATAGTATACCTTTAAAGTGTCCTTTTCCTTATTTTCACCTAATTTTTTTATGATACAATCCAAACACACCCAGTGGCATTATTGTCCAAAATCATAGTCTTATAAACATGTGGTCTGCCATACAAAGCAAGAAAAAAAAAACATGCTTACTGCTTTTTCTTCTCAAATTATCACTAAAATGATCACGTCCAGGAGCTCACTGCTCAAAAATGCACATGCTTTGGGATAGAATACTAATGTCAATGTTGGTTCCACAGATTAGATTCTAGAGCACTGTCTCCTCAAGAAGGGCAATGCACTGGAAATAATGTCTTGTGTCCTCTTTGTCTGATTTGCTTACACTACCATCTGTCTTGGTTTTAACTTTAATGAAACAGGACAGGAAACATTGTGTTTGGGTAAATTCCCAGGACCAGCTTCTTAAAATGTGTTGTACATGGCAAAAGGATAATTACAAAATCAAAGACAGTGTCCATCAATAATTTTCAATCATGTAACTTTTTCCACATTATAAATTCTTCTGATGCCACAGTAAAGCATATGTAGACATACTTAATTAGCATATGACAACAACTTCTGTATATAATACAAAGTAATTGAACAGAGTTTTCAGTTTTACATTTCAGACATTTAATGAGTTAGATATGTGTTTTCCCTAATTATTTCACCTTATTGGCTAAAGCAGTCCACTCCTCTCTGAAAAAACACAATCCTCTGGGCACTTTCATCGTGCAAGGTTTGCTATGAAAGGTTTATTTTATGCCTTTGTTTCTCAAAGTTTCTCGAGAGAAAATGACTGTTTAGAAATTATGTCCTTAATAAACTGTAGGATAGTCTCACCTGAGGATCAAGCAATATTAGGCAGCAGATTTAATGTGTGAAATAGTATTTGGGATTGTTACAGCATGGGCTTTGGTTCTTGCCCTCTAAATATTAGCAGGCTAATACTGGGAACAAAATGTCATTTAGTAAGTTATTTTTCCTCTTTTATGTCATTTGAAAACATACAGCAACAGAACTCTTTATCCCACAGAATCTTTTCTCACCTACAGTTGGAAGCAATCATCCACTGGGGACCCCTCCGTAGGTGCAGCAGAAGACACTGTAGAGTAGTTGTGACCCCAATGCCACACACAGGGCAGAAAGGACAGGCTTCAGTTATTATTCTTGCTAACTTTTTTGTTTTGGTCTTGAGGGGTTTTTTTTTTTTTGGTTGCTGTTTTTAATATTTTTTTAAATAAGACTTTATGGTATAGTTCAGGGTAGGCTGGAACTCAATATACAGATCTACTGGCGCCAAGCTCATGATATTCCTCCTTGATCACTCTTTCCAAGTGTGGGAATTGCATGTAGTAGTGAAATCACTCAGCAAGATCGCGAAGTTTTAAAGAGTTTTAACTGAGAGGGCAGGAATTCCTAAATGGGAATAATGTAGGTTTATTTGCCTGAATGAGCAGGCTTTGAGAATTCCAAATGATCCAGGCAACATTCTTACCTCCTTGAATATAAAGACTTCCTATCATTAACGAGGACTGTATCCTAAAATTGTTTTCATGCAAATATAATAATTAACTGTAGTATTTATTATATAGAAGAAATAACTTACTAGAGGCTTGTAAGTTTAAAGATAGTTTTTAAATATTGCATCTCTGAGTACAGATCACATAAGATGTAACCGATTATTAAAGATAATACCCAAGTTTTATTATATTTTATATACTTATATATAATATATATTTATATATTTATGTTAAACACACTAATAAAATCATGCCATTATGTTTTAAGTTAGAGGCATTCATTTCAATTCTTTCCTACTTAGTTACATAAAGTATACCCTAGAGCTTAAGTTGCATTTTAAAAGAAAGTGACTCATTTATATATTATATAATAGATTATTAGCTGGCTTTCTGTATTGCAGAGGGAATTTCTCTAGATAAAAGATTTATATTTTCACTATGAATATGACTCCACAATTTTTATTTATTTTGAAATACATTTTCTCATTCAACCACATTTACTCAAAAATTAGGTAGAAAAAGAAAGCATCGGTAGTAAATGTTGACTCTCCTTAGGAACAACAGAATTTAGGCGTACCTCATAAAAAAAGAGTTGACTACAATTTTTCTCAGAGAAGAATGAATTTTGTCCATAAATTGTTTTTTATTCTAATCTTACTAAGCAATCTAAATGTGCAAGGTTATCAGAAAATTTATACTGCCTTGCCTCTTATGAAGATGGCATTCAAGTTTGGGAAAATGCCTACCACAACAGTGTGTGTACAGGTGAGCTATACGTGTTACTTCAAAGTAGGATTCACTGTCAGATATCTCACGATCTGAATGATTATACTTTGCTCAAATATT
The DNA here is from genome assembly GCF_018167655.1 of Microtus oregoni. Classification (NCBI taxonomy): domain Eukaryota; kingdom Metazoa; phylum Chordata; class Mammalia; order Rodentia; family Cricetidae; genus Microtus; species Microtus oregoni. The sequence continues at coordinate 34,026,698 of NW_024543070.1, read as the reverse complement.
TTCATTTTACAAATTCCAGTTTCATTCAGTTATATCTCTATATGTGAAAATTACATATTTTGTGAAATATTATGTGCAAATTTTACGTGAAATAAATATATTTACAGTGAAAAATAAGCTTAGAATGAGGATTAGAGCTGTTCAAGCAGCCCGCATACATTTACGTCTGGCCCACATGTGGTGAGTCATCTGTCAAGTTCTTCCTTCATCTTCCACTTTCCAGAGAACCTGTTGAGTTTTCCCTCTGTGGCCATGCACTATCTGGTGCCAGAGTTGCTGTGCTTCCATATCACGTTTAAAACCTTTCAACATTTATCACCTTTTTCAAAGTTTTAGTATTCCATTTGTTCACTTCTTTCTCCAGTTGTTTCCAGGTTTAATTTGTAATGTTTTCGTCACCCTAACATAGTATCACTCTTCACTGTAAAGCAATGAAACCAACTTGACTTTTTATACTCTGAATAAAACTTTAACACAAACTCCCCATTGAAGTAGGATTAAGTCCAAAGTATCAAATAATATTTATGGTTCTTTCCCACCCAGTTCCTGCCAATTCAGGTTTACCTTGTACATTACCCCGAAATGCTCCAGACAAATGGGATCAACTGATTTTTCTCCCATGTGTACTAAACAGGATTATTCTACAGTAAATATTTTATAATTAGTTCATCCTGATAAGAAAAATCTTTTCTTTTAAGGCTAAACGTGAATCTTCTCCTCCATAAACTAGGTTTTAGTTTTACATCATATGTCTTTTTTCTTTTCTTAACTTCCTTTATGGTTTCACTTTACTTCTTGATAGGATATGTCTTAGACTGCTACAGAAAAGTCTTTGTCATAGCAGAGCATTAACACTGTGACCATCAAAAATTAGAAGGGCAGGCAGGGAGAGGGGAGACAGCTTTAATTGGTTTGCATTACGGATGACAAATATACATAGGTCATAGCTCCCTGAAGCCTTACATAGTAGGTCAGCCTGGGCTACAACCCAAGGAGTTTCAGGTTATCTCAGGCTACAGAGAAAAATATCTGATCAAAAAAGGAATATATATGAACTAAATACTTGTGTTCTGCATGAGAATAGTGCAAGCAAATATCATTAACCACCATTTTATCACATGTATCAACATGTCTAGAAGCATAGTTTTTAATGTTAACAACAGAAAGAACTGCAAATATTAGCCTGACTTGATCACATCTCCCTCTCTCTATGTGTTTGTGTGTGTGTGAGTGTGCATGTATGCATGAGTGTGAATGTGCGTCTATATACCTGTGTGGATGGATATCTGTGTGTATGTGTATATATCCATATATATATATATATATATATATATATATAGAATCAATTATCACATTTAGTTCAAAAATGTTCAACTTGTATGTTGGTAGACAACTCAAAATTCACTTTCAAAATTGTAGTGTTTCTACCTGAAAACCTGAGTTCCAATGTAGACCAGCTTGGATCATGCTGGGTATGCAAATCCCATCATGTCAATATTTCATGATCATTAGAACCTGGCTGTTTTCTTTTCTAGTGAGTTATAGCCAGCACCATTATTTCATGCAATCAGCAACATAACCATGAATGTCTCCAGCATAAAGCATCTCCTTAAGTCATCTTGGAAGCACTGCTTTTGCTGTTCACAAAGACTTCATCGTATAAAATCCTGCCCAGCATCTTGTATAAAATGATCAATCATGTGATATATTCCTCATATGCAGGAAACAAAACTAAAGCTGCTGCTTTGAGATTCTGGTAAACTTTGGGAGAATTTCACACTTTTTGTTTCTGCTTTGTTTCATTCTGTTATTAAGTGAATGGATATAAAACATTAGCTGTTTATTTTGATTTGCTCTTTTGTTTATTTTGGCCTGAACTTGCCCAAAAATAACAGATGAAATTGCTGGCTGGAATACCAGAGAGTCGATGGGACGCTAAAGGTTGTGCTCATTGGCTTGATGGCAGCTGCAGGGAAGAGACGTGCTCACTGGGTCTCAGGGCTTCAGCAGTGGTGCTTTCCAATGCTTGGCAAAGTATTTGCTCCACCAAAAAAAATGAAACTAATATTCATTGAAACGAAAGGATAAGCAACCAGCTGCATGGAAAATGAAACACAAATATCATCCAAGCGTGTGGAGGATCCTAAAGACTGATCAGTCATTTCAGAGCCACATAAGTTTCTCTGCCATCAACTGTGTTTGTGGAAATTTTCATGCAGGGTAATCACTGCATCTTCAAGTAAAGGTTATGTTGAACTTATTTCCAATGACATTTACTTCACAAAAAATAGAATAAAAGGGATTTCATTATCAATGTAATCTCCTCAGATTAAATCCTTTTCATGAACCTTAAAATTATGTCACTATGACATTTAGTACATAAAACTGGAATTATAAAGAGATTTATTTTCTACTTTTGAGAATAAAAATACTTTTTCTTATAATATCTCAGAACATTAGGAAAGGAGATTCTGTCTTGATAACTTGTATATATGTGTGTCGTGTGTCAATCATGATGTGTTTGGTATTGTTTCCAATGCATTGCATACATTTCTTGGTCTATACTAAACAATTTTTATTTCCATTTAAATGTAGTTTTAAAGAATGCTTGTGACTCCATCCTATGCAAGACATGATGAGAAAACTACTTATATTGCTTTTAGTACAATTTTCTGGTCATAGGAAAGTAAATATGGCTGTGTGACTAAAGATAACCAATGTGTATAGGCTGATGATCTTTCCAGGAACAAGAGCCCTGTCTAACATAAATCCCTTATGTATGTGAGTGGTGAATTGGTATCAAGATTCCTTAACACTGTAGCTTGCTTCATTAGTGTATTGTTGATCATATACAAATTGCTTTTGTAAAACAATAAAGTATTTCTTGCCCATGGTGCATTATCACTATAGTTTGATGTGTGAGTCCCCTCTGTGTGCTATGCTTGCGATTAATGAATAAAAAAAAACCTGTCCTGTCCTATTGATAGGGCAGAACTTAGGTAGGCGGAGAGGACAAGACTGAATGCTGGGAGGAAGAAGGCAGAGTCAGAGAGAGACACCATAGAACCGCAGAAGATAGACGCTGGGAATTTTACCCGGTAAGCCACAGTCTCTTGGTGATACACAGATTACTAGAAATGTGTTAAACTAAGATGTGAATGTTAGCCAATAAGAAGTTAGAGCGAATAGGCCAAACAGTGATTTAATTAACACAGTTTCTGTGTGGTTATTTCAAGGCTAAGCTAGCCAGACAGGTGGAAAGAACAAGCGGCCAGGCTCCTCCTACTATAGTTGACTATAGAATAGTCCTAGAGATCAAAAGATGTGTTGATACAAATGCCTTCATGTGGGCAATGACAAACAATGCTGCTATGAACATAGTTGAGCACATGTCTTTCTGGCACAATTGTATACATACACAATGGAGGCCTCATTTCTTCACAGGAAACACATATAGGAAAGCTATATACATGTTTTAACTGAAATCTTCAAATTCTTCCATATTACTTTATGACTAAAACCTGAAGATCTGTTTTACTTATTAATTTTTCTGTTTGAATATTTATACATCTGAATAACTTAATTTGAGTACATCAGTCACCATTCTCCTCCCGTCAATTGTTCCTGTCAACCACAACTTAACCTCCCAACTTCATGTCTCTTTTTGCTTCTCTCTCTCTCTTTCCTTGTCTCTCTCAAATGTGCTATACAAAGTGGAAACATTAAACAAAAGATCAAGAATTGAGAAGTTCGGCACACTTAATGTTCAAATAAAACCATCTTTTATAGTATCAAACATACCTTAAAATTTCTACCCAAAGTAAATTGATAAAACTAAATATCTCTACTTCTTTGATTTTGCCAAAATGTCTTCTTCACAGCACATTGTCCTAACCAAAAAAAAAAAATCTTATTTTACTTACATTTAAATTGTTGTGCTATTTCAAAATTATGATAAATGAAGTAGGCTATAATGTCATCATATTGATTCATTGTTATAAATATTAGTTTTAGAAAAGTATCATCTTTGATATACACCTCATTAGATTTTGCACTCTGAACACAATAAAACAAGAGCTATTTTGACTACTGAATCTCTTTCACTTGGATATACTTCTAAAACCTGATTACTGGTTCATATAGTGATATTTTCCATCGAGTATGAATAAAAATTATTAAAAATTAACATGGAACACCATACAAAGTTTTAAAAAACACTGTTATCTTGAGTAAATAGCAAAAATACATTGACATTAAAAAGCATGATTACAAAATATACTACAAATATATAGTATCTAAAATAAGAAGGTACTTGGATATAAACATACATATAAATCAAATTGTACTATACATATATACACATATATTTGTATGGATATACAAATTTAAACCCAAAGATAACACATGAGGGAAAATATTCAATATTTCTTGGTATCTGCTTTAACTTGGTTAACATTAAGAACTCAATTGTATGAAAGATTTCATAGAGAAGAAAAGATTTATCAATGTAGTCAATACAGTAAAGCATTTGCATGTGCCAGTCATCTTCAAAGGCATAACAAAGATCTTACTGGAAAGAAACCCTATGAACATAATTAATGTGGTAAAACCTTTGCACACCACTATCTTCTTTGTTGTCATGAAAGAAGTCCTGCTGGAGAAAACTCAATGAATGTTAACAATGTGGTAAATCCTTTACGTTTAGAACTTGCATTCAAGCAAATTAAAGTATTCATGTAGTAGTAAAACCCCTAGTGTGTAATCAAATTGGGAAAAACTTTAGATTTTACAAAAGTCTTAGAGAAATAATAGATCTTATACAAAGAGAAATCTATGACTATGAAGGATGTGGTAAGTTCCTTAGTCATACACTTCACTTCACTTCTACAAGGCTATTTATTTTGGAAGGAAAAATAAATCAGATTATATGAACAATCTATTCAATCCTTCAATATCTTTAAATTCATATGGAGCAAAGTCCTAAGATTTTAAGAAATAAGTTAAACCTTTTAATTGTGAAAATTATCTTAAATTATAAATATCTCATTTATCAGAAAAACTATAGCACCTTTTCTGCCTCTGTGATAAAACACAATGCCTATGTCAACTAAAAGAAGAGTTTCTTTTGAATTTTGGTTCCAAAGCTGTAGGAGTTCATCATAACCAAAAGGCATAACTTCAAGTATGAGGCATGGCAGCTGAAACTGGAAGCTGAGAGTATGAAATAGAAATACGTGAGTATTTAAACTCTCAAATCACACCCACAGTGAAATATTTTCTACACTGACAGAATTTCTAAAATCATCTGAAATACTACCTCCAATTAGAGAGCAAGTATTCAAATGCCTGATAGTGTGGAGACAAATTTTCAAACAAACATCTACAGAATTTAATAGAGCAGCAATGTGCTTACATATTGCTGTGCTCTTCTAAGACATCAGCGAAATACTGGGGAGAAGCAATGTGAATGTAAATGATGTATAAGAATGTATAGCCAACATGCCAGCCTTCAGTTACATGAACAAATTCAGAGTGCAAAAGAAATCTGTAGACAAGTCTTTAGAACCTAAAGTTTAGATGCTATAGCATCTAGGTTACTCTTACAGGAGAGTTCGTTATAAGTTTATTATATTTGTTTGTTTAAATATTTTATTTTGTCTCAAATTAGCTGATGCTAATGTGTCTGCATATGAATAAGTACATAGTAGTGTTGGTTCCCAAATTAGTCCAAAGGTATAGGGTCTTCCTGTAGCAGGCACTAAAGGAGGTTGTCAGCTACCTGATTTGCATCCTTGGAATGAACTTGTTTCAACTGCTTGGCTCTTTCTCTCTAGACTTGTAAATAATATATTAAAAGCTTTACATATTATCTTGATGTCAGGAAATATGGAAAGAAAAATACAAGATAAAATCCTTCTTCATGTAAACAACTTGGCAAAGATATCACACTTGTCTTTAGTTTCAGGAAAAGTACCTTGCTTCCTAACTTTTCTCATCATAACCTTGAAATGAATATTTAATTTCTCATGTTCATTTAAGTATTATAGTGCATATCACTCCATTGTAGTCTGTGTTTGGAAATTTTGGGAATAGCTATTGGAGTGAGCATTTTATGTGGCAAATCACTTTATTGAATTTTATTTGGAGGTTCTTACATTACTTCCTTGGTTTATATTCCTCTTCTATATTATGCTTTTTCTTGTTGATAAGTATTTTTCTGCTTGGATATATAGAATGAGAAGTCCAATGTAAATATTTGTCAGTGTGTGACCTTGCTATTAAAGGAATTTCATTTTGTTTTTTAGTATTTTCACAAATTCTCTTGACACCGTCTTGCTTGTGTTCCAGTCTTGCTTGGATAACATTAACTCGGCATGGCTACATATAAATTTATGATTATTATGTGTCACCCTTTGATAACTTGGATAGAATATATCCTCTCAATGTTTATTGTTCAGTCAACACATTTTAGTATTGTAAATATTAAAATCATTTATAGTATAAAATATCAAAATGATTAAATTGCCACATATGTATCTAAGCAGCATTTTTGCCTACCTAGTAAACAAGTATTTAAATAGGATATTCAGCAATTGGTATACATCAAATGATACTGAAAGATGCATGCTATTTTATGTCACAATTAGTTATTGCTTTGGGCAGCTACATCTTGAAGTACTGCTCACTAAGTGAATTATCCAGAGATTCAGAAATAATTAATTGCAGAAATATTTTAACCAAATATTTCTGTAGTGAGTGTGTGTGTGTGTGTGTGTGTGTGTGTGTGTGTGTGTGTGTGTAAGAGAGAGGGTGTTATGGGCATGTAGACAACGGCAGATATATTGATACCAGATGACATGCTTCTGTAGTATTTTTTCCTCTGTTCTTTACATTGTTTCTGGGGATTAAGCTCAGATTAACAAACTTGCAGATCAGGTCACTCATAGACTTTCTTTAAAATGATAATTTTATTTTTCCTACGAGTTAATAGAAGTCCATTATGTATTTTTACTACATATTCTCTATTCCTTCACTTTCTAACTAGACGTCTAAGACCTAGTTACATGTCCTGGTTCTTGCAAACAATGCCTCAAAAAGCATGAAGGTGCAAGTATCTATAAGATACACTGGCTCCGAGCACTTCAGTTGTATATCCAGGAGTGCTGTGGTATGGTCATATAGAGCAGTTCTATTTTATTATGTTGAAGAATTTCCACATTGATTTCTATATTTGCCAAACTAGTTTTCCTTCACACCAGCAGTGGAAAATGTTCCTATTTTCCTACATTCTCTTCAATGCTTCTCATCATCTATTTTCTTGGTGATAAGCATTTAAAATGGTGTATCTTTGGAATAATTTTACAATAATATTATTGATTATTCCACAAATTATGAATAATGATTTAAGCCAGGAAAGAAATATGATGCCACAAATAACTGCAGCCTATAAATTAAATAGCTATATCAATTCTACTATTATATTCATAAAATGTTTACCGAATAGTTGATATAGGATATCCTTCAGTTCATTGTGACAGAGCAGAATATAGCTAGGTGGGAAATCTAAGCAGAAATACAGGTGAACAAGGGCAGGGTCAGGAGAGATGTCAATGTATCGCCAATGCAGCAAGATGTAATAGAGAAAAGGTAACGCCACAAAGCCACATGGTGATACACAGAGTATTAGAAAGGGGTTAATTTATGTGTAAGAGCTAGCCAGTAATAAGCCTGAGCCACTTGCCAAGCAATTATAATTAATATTAAGCTTCTAAATAACTATTTTATAAGGGGCTTCGAGTACCTGAGGGAGAAAGAAAGACTGGACCAGTGGTACCAGACAGGACAGTGAAAAGCCATTGCCTAAAAGCAGGACCCCAAATACATCAACAGTCAACAGGCAGTGATTAATTATATATAGTTGCATGAACCTAGTTCTTTAGTACAGTAAATTCAAATAGACCTTACTGCTGCCATAGGCTACTGGCATATAAAATTAAAATTTAGTTCATTTAATTCATGATGATGCAATTTATTAGAGTTAACAATGCAAATTCATTTTTTAAAAGGCATGTTTTCTTTTGTGCATGAGAACATATACTACTTTATTTTAATTACTCAATTCTAGAAAATAACAAAATACTTCCAGTGTGTTCTACTGGAATTTAGTCTTACACAATTCTTACTTGTAAAAAGTCTATGAGTGTCTTTGTCTATTTGATTATTTCTCCACTGGAGGTTGACTAGTCCTGCTGCTTGTCAAGCAGTTGCCAGTTGCCATGAACAGTAGATTCCAGAAGCCATAAGTTAATGTCTAAGGATTTTCAAATCAACTATTACCAATTTTATATGCAAAATCCTATCTATATTTATCAGTGTATGTCAGGTAAAATATTACAACATTGTTCGGTCATGTCCAATTTAATACAGCTCCATAATATTCCAAGGTAAATAACTGAAATGCATATAAACACACCTATTTACATATATTCTTTGATGTGAACTTCTGGTGTTAATGAATATTTGTAAATTCAAACATACAATGGAAAAAAATATTTCTACAAATGACAATACAACTCTAGATCCCCCACTTTGCCAGTGGCATTGAAATTTCTTGTCACCAAAGAATTACTGGTGACAGAAGCGGAAACCTTTGGACAATTTCTGTGACAGAACAGGTAGATAATCACGAAACAATGTCTTATTCGGCTCTGGGAATGGAATACAAATGAGCAGAGGGGACAAATTTGTGGAGTGCCATACATCTCTAGTATGTATGAACATAGGAATAGTTCACTGGAAATAGAACCCTGCATCTTCTGTTGACTCAGATGGGATGTACTTTGTGTATATGACTTTGGTCATTTTTTGGCAATTTAAGTCATGAATTATTTTATCTCAGTTAAAATTACCTTTCCTACAAAATATAGAATCATTTGAAGTAGGGGGCTGTAGACTACTTTGTGGGTGCAGGAAAATTATTAACTCAGGTATGCTAGTAGAGCAGCCAGTGCTTTACTCACTGAGATATTCCTGCAATTATCCATCTATCTTATTTTTTGCAATAAACATACTTTAGCAAAATGAGATTACAACAGAATATGTGGAACAAATAAACATGTACTTAAGTACCTGTTCTTGACCTGGCACCATTACTTTCTAAGAACACTTGTGCATCTCAGAAAGTGAACCTGGAATGCTGAGATTTATGGTGCATAATCTCATGCAGTTTTATGCTTTTCTTCATGAAAGGAACTTGAGCCACTGTGCAGCACAACTGAAATGGAGAGGGTCCAGTAGATCAGAACAATTTGAAACCCTAACATTAGGAGTAATAACTGGTAATCTCTCCACAGCTAGAGCCAAAGGCAGGCTTAGCAGGTGTCCTTTGCACTCTTATTTAAGAGTGATACCAATTTTCTGAGCTGCACATGAGAAGCGATTGCTGAGGTATTGTTGTTATTTGAGACTTGGAAATACATGGCTGTGCTCTGAAAGAAGCAGCTAGATTAGAATGCCTCCCCATTTGTGGTCCAGTAGTAAAAGCAAAGGAAGGGATCAGCCAAAATAAGCATAAGTTAATTTATCTTATTTTATTTAAAATAATTATTCTCCCATGTTATATATTCTGTTTATAGTTCCCCTTCCCTCTACTCCCACCCTCATCCCTACTATCCCTGCCGTATTTATTCCATTTCTGTCTCTGATTAGATCAGAACAGAATTCTAAAAGACAACAAACAAACGCCAAAATGAAATATAATAAAATGGGGCAAAAACTAATATCTCAAATTTGGTCACAGCAGCCCAACAAAACAAAAAGGTCCAAGAGAAGGATCAAGGGTCAGAGGCAAACTCATTCTCACAGTCAGGATTCACAACAAAATACTAAGCTAATGGCTCTAATATGTATGCAGAGGACCTGATAACGATGTGTGTAGGAAGTGTGCTTGCTGTTTCAGTCTCTGCGAACTCACAAGCATTTTACTTACTTGATTAAGAGGATCTTATTCTTCTGGTGCCCTCCAGTCACCTTTGGCTCTTAATATTTCTGCTTCTGTTACACAGGATCCCCTGAGCTCTAATTGGAGTAATTTGATGAAAAATTCTAATTTAGACTCTCTCAGTATATGGTATGGCTGTGGGTCTCTGCATCTGTTTTCATCAGCTGCCAGAGGGCTCTTCCCTGATGATGATCTATGAGTATAACAGAATATCATTAGGAATCATTTACTGATTTTTTTTTCTAGACCAGCAGTGTTTGTCTTTACCCTATGTTTCTGGTTATCAAGCAGTGTCCACAATGAATTCCTTGTCATCAAGGGGGCTTTATGTCACATCAGACAGTGGTTGGCTAATCCAAGGTCTGTGCCACCATTTCCCTAGCATCTTTTGTAAGCAGGAAAAGTTGTAGGTCAAAGGCTTTGTAGCTAAATTGGTGTCCAAATTTTTTTGGTAGCCTGTAGCAAAGAGACAAGAAAATGGGAGTGAAGGCTCCATATAGTCCCTTGGTCAACTTTTCCATATTCAATGAGTAATGCGTGTATTGTCCTCAGCAATGTGCACTGTGTCAGTTTATAGAGAGCAACCTTTATCTTAATAACAGCCAGGGTTGTTTGAGGATTTCCATGGTATCTGCTTGACTAAGAGCTAAATTAAATGTTGTCTAGTCCCACTTGAAGACTTGCCAGACTATAGGAGACAGCCAATTGCAATACTATATTCTCCATTCTAGGAGTCCTCATCAGGATCAACTTCATATATTCCAGGAAGTTTCCACCACACTAGGTTTCCTCAACACCTTCAAATAACTACCATTTCATCTGTCTTTCCTAGCACTCTCTCCCTCTACCTATCTCACTGCTCACCTGATCCTTTGCCCCACCCCACCCAATCCCAATCTATTCTATTTCCCCACTGCAGGGATCATGCATAGATCACTATGCACCCCAGATGTCTCCTCTATACCTAATCTGTCTGGGTCTACAAATTGCAACTTAGTTATCAATTGTTAAATGCCTAATATCCTCTTATGAGTACAAACATATAACATATTTGTCTTTCTGGATCTGGGTGACTTTAGTCAGAATGATTTTTTCCCAATTCTATCAATTTGCCTATAAATTTCAAGATTTGCAGTAAAACTACCACTGTGTAAATGTGCCATCATTTCTTTGTCCATTTTCTGTTGTTAATATATAGTTGTTTTACAATTTCTGATTATTATAAACAAAGCCACAATGAACATGGTTGAACAAGTATCCTTGTGATAGAGTGGAATGCCCTTTGGATTTATACCCAGGAGTGGTATGGGTGTGTGATGGAGGAAGGTCATTGGCTAATAAAGGCACTGCCCTGGCCCATTTTATTGGTTAGAGGATAGGTGGGAGGAGTAAACAGATCAAAATGCTGGGAGGAAGAGGAAGTGAGCTCAGAGACTCCACAGCTCTGCTCTCCAGAGCAGATGCCTCAGGAGAGACGCCATGCCCCAGCTCCCAGGCAGATGCACACTATGAAGCTCCGACCCAGGTTGGACATAGGCTAGAATCTCCCCGGTAAGCGCACCTTGGGGTGCTACACACAGATGATTAGAAATGGGCTAAATTAATATGTGAGAATTAGCCTAGAAGAGAATGGGCCAAGCAGTGCTTAAAAGAATACAGTGTCCGTGTAATTATTTCGGGGCATAAGCTAGCCGAGCAGGCGGCCGGGGTGCTGGGAACGCAGCCCCGCCGCCCTAATTACTACAGGTGTGTACTGAGGGAGATCAATTCCCAACTTTCTGAGGAAACTATCATATTGATTTCCATAGTTTGCATTCCCCAAAGCAATGGAAGAGTGTTCCCAATGCTCCACACCCTTTCCAGCATAAGTTCGCATTAGTCTCATTGATCTCAGTTATTCTTACAGGTGTAAGTTGGAATCTCTGAGTTATTTTGATTCACATTTCTCTCGTGGCAAAAAAAAAAAAAATTGACAATTCTCTGTTTATATCTGTTCCCCCCCATTTTTTACCTATTTGTTGATTTTTATTGAGCTCCACATTTTTCTCTGCTCCCTGGCCTGCCTTTCTCCTCCCCCTTTCAATACGCCCCCACGGTCCCCATGCTCCCAATTTACTCAGGAGATCTTTAGTGTCCTCATTGTCATCTAAGTTGTGGATTGTAGGCTGGTTTTCTGTGCTTTATGTTTAAAAATGACATAAGTGAGTCCGTGTCATAATTGTCTTTCTGTGTATGGGTTACCTCACTCAAAATAATGTTTTCTAGCTCCATCCATTTTCTTGCAAAATTCAAGCTGTCGTTATTTTTTTCTGCTGTGTAGTACTCCATTGTGTAAATATAACACATTTTCCTTATTCATTCTTTGGTTGAGGAGCATTTAGGTTGTTTCCAGGTTCTTGCTATGACAAAAAAGCTTCTATGAACATTTAGAACATGTTTTTATGGCATGATTGAGCATCCTTTTGATATCTACCCAAAAGTGGTATGACTGGGTCTTGAGGAAGGTTGTTTCCTAATTTTCTGAGAAATCACCACACTGACATCCAACGGGGCTGTACCAGCTTGCATTCCCACCAGCAATGCAGGAGTGTTCCCTTTATCCCACAGTCTCTCCAGGAGAAGTTGTCATCAATGTTTTTGATCTTGGCCATTCTTACAGGTGTAAGATGAAATCTCAGAGTTGTTTTGATTGCATTTCTCTGATGACTAAGGATGTTGAGCATTGCCTTAAGTGTCTTTCAGCCCATTTTAGATTCCTCTGTTGAGAGTTCTCTGTTTAAGTCTGTACTCCATTTTTTTATTAGATTATGTATTCTTTTGATGACCATTTTCTTGAGTTCTTTGTACATTTGGAGATCAGACCTCTGTTTGATGTGGGGTTAGTGAAGACTTTTTCCCATTCTGTAGGCTGTCATTTTGTCTTGTTGACCATGACCTTTGCTTTACAGAAGCTTCTCAGTTTTAGGAGGTCCCATTTATTAATTGGTTCCCTCAGTTTCTGTGCTGCAGGAGTTATATTTAAGAAGTGGTCTCCTATGCCAATGCATTTTTAATAGTATTATTTGATTTTTGATATCTAGTTTCTTAAGTTCTTTATATATTTTGGATATTAGTCCTCTATAAAATGTAGGGTTATCGAACATTCTCCTCACTTTGCAGTCTGCTACTTTGTCCAATTGACAATGCCCTTTGTCTACATGAGCTTTTTAATTTCATCAAGTTCCATTAGTTGTTGGACTTAATGTTTTTACTCTTGGTATTCTAATCAGAAAGTTATCTTATCTGCCAATGTATTCAAGGCTATTTAATACTTTCTCTTCTATCAGGTTCAGTGTATCTAAATTACTAAATGTTTACTTGGAGTTGAGTTTTGTGTACAGTGATAAATTTGGATCTATTTCCATTCTTATACTCAGATATCCAGTTAGACAAGCACTATTTATTGAAGCTTTTGTCTTTATGGAAGAGTGTATTTCTAGGTTCTTTATCAAAGTGCAGGTGTCCTAGATGTGTAGATTAATTTCTGCTTTTCAGTTTGATTCAATTGATCAATTTGTCTGTTTTAATGTCAATAACATTAAAGTTTTATTACTACAGAACTGTAGCATACCTTGAAATCTGGAATGTGGGGCCTCCAAATAATTTTTTTAAAAAAATTGTTCAGCATTGTTTAAACTAATGCGGGGTTTTGTTTGTTCTATATGAAGTTGAAAATTATCCTTTCACAGTATGTAAAGAATTGTTTGGTAATTTGGGGATTGAAGTGAATACATAGATTATTTTTAGGAAAATTGCCATTTTCTGTTTATCTTCTGATCTTTCAATCTTCTGATATCCTCTTCAATTTTCAGATACTTGACATTTTTATCATACAAGTCTTTCACTTGTTAAAGTTTCTCTAAATATTTTATATTATCTGAAAAAACATTTCCTCACCATATAATATTCTAAACACAAACATACAGAATAAAGCAAGAATATTAAGAGCTTTAAAGAAAGAAGGTCAATAACATATAAAAACACATCTATCAGAATTACTCCTAACTTCTCAATGAAAACCATGAAAGCTAGAAGGTCCTGGATAGATGTGCTGCAGATACAAGAGATCATGTATGCAAGCCCAGACTACTATACCCAGCAAAGCTTTCAATCATGATCGATGGAGAAAACAAGATATCCCATGACAAAAACAGATTTAAACAATACGTATCCACAAGCCCAGCCCTACAGAAAGTAGTAGAAGGAAAACCCCAAACCAAAAAAAGATAACTATACCCACAAAAATACAGGCAACTGATAACCCCCACCAGCATAACCCAAAGAAAGGAAACCACAAGCACCACTACCAAAAAATAACCAGAATTAACAACCACTGGTTATTAATATCACTTAATATCAATGGACTCAATTAACCTATAAAAAGACACAGGCTAAGAGAATGGATATGAAAACAGGATCCAACCTTCTGATGCATACAAGAAACACATCTCAACCTTAAAGACAGACACTACCCCAGAATAAAGAGTTGGGAAAAGGTTTTCCAATAAAATGGACCTAAAAAACAAGCAGATATAGTTATGCTAATATTTAGCAAAATAGATTTCAAACTAAAATCAATCAGAAGTGATAGAGAAGGATACTTTATACTTATAAAAGGAACAATCCATCAAGATGTAGTCTCAATCCTGAACATCTATGCCCCTAATTCAAGAGCACCCACATATGTAAAAGAAACATTATTAAAACTTAAATCATACATCAAACCACACACTTATAGTAGGAGACTTCAACATTCCACTCTTGCCAATGGATAGGTCAACCAGATAGAAACTTTACAGAGAAAAAGAGAAGTAACCAAAGTCCTGAATCAAATAGAGTTAACAGATATCTTTTAGGTCTGGAGCATCCATCCCAGCACCCCCCCACACACACACAAACACACTGGGCTGGGAGTTACATTGCTCTGGACTCCAAATCCCAGCATGCCAGGTCCTGACCCTTCCCTGGAGAGTGTGTGTGTGTGGGGGGGGGGGGTGTATCGCGACCACTCCCACAGGGTATTTAAGTGGGCTCTTAGAGGAGAAACACATGGTTCCGGGCTTGCATGTGCTTTCTGCTGTCCTGTCTCCCTGCCATGCACTAGGGCACCCAAGAGTGTCTTACTTGTCTTTCTTAATAAAATATTGGGCATTTTGATTTGGTTTGATTTGACCTAATTGAACTTTTTGCACCTGCAGAGATGCCCTTTTCTTATTTTTTCTTAACAATATCTATAGAATATTTCACCCAAACACAAAATAATATACCTTCTTCTCAGCACCTCATGAAACCTTCTCGAAAATTGATCACATACTCAGTAACAAACCTCTACAGATACAAAAAACTTGGAGTAACCCCCTGTGACTTATCAGATCACCATGGATTAAAATTAGAATTTAACAACAATACTACTCTCAGAAAGCCTATAAAATTATGGAAATTGAACAGTGAACTACTGAACCACCCCTAGGTCAAAGAAGAAACAAAGACATTAACGACTTCCTTAAATTCCACAAAAATGAAGAAACAACATATCCAAACCTATGAGACGCTATGAAAGCATTGCTAAGAGGAAAGTTCATAGCACTAAGTGCCCACATAAAGAAAATGGAGAAAACTCACATTAGTGACTTAACAGCACAGCTAAAAGCTCTAGAACAAAAAGAAACAGACTCACTCAGGAAGAGTAGTAGACAGGAAATAATCAAATTTAAGTCTGAAATCAACAAAACAGAAACAAAGAAAACAATACAAATAATCAATAAAACAAAGAGCTAGTTCTTTGAGAAAATCCACAAGACAGACAAACCCTTATCCAAACTGATCAAAAGGCAGAGAGAGAACATTCAAGTTAACAAAATCAGAAATAAAAAGGGGGACATAACAGCAGACACCAAGAAAATTCAGAGAATCATTAGGTCATATTACAAAAACCTGTACTCCATAAAATTGGAAAATGTAAAAGAAATGGACAGTATTTTAGTTAGATACCATATTCCAAAATTAAGACCAGGTGAGGAATTTAGACAGACCTATAACCTGCAAGGAAATTGAAGCTGTCATCAACCCCCCACTACCACAAAAAAAGACCCAAGACCGGATGGTTTTAGTGCAGAATTCTACCAGAACTTCCTAGAAGAGCTAATACCTATACTCCTCAAAGTGTTCCACATAGTAGAAACAGAATGGGCGTTGTCAAACTCTTTGTATGAGGTTACCCGGAAACCAAACACGAAGACTCAAGCAAGAAAGAGAATTAGACTCTGCTCGTTGACCTAGTTCTTCTGTTTTACTGAGAACTCAAGAACAATGGCAATGGATGGGTTTTTGATCCTACTGCACATACTGGCTTTGGGGTAGCCTAGGCAGTTTGGATGCTCACCTTACTAGACGAGGTGGGTGATCCTTGGACTTCCCACAGGGCAGGGAACCCTGATTGCACTTTTGGGTTAAGGAGGGAGGAGGACTGGTGGGGGAGGGGGAGGGAAATGGGAGGCGGTGGCGGGGAAGAGACAGAAATCTTTAATAAATAAATAAATAAATAAATTTAAAAAAAGAAAAAAAAGAAAGAGAATTAGAAACCAATCTCACTCATGAACATAGATGCAAAAATACTCAATAAAATACTGGCAAACCAAAACCAAGAACACATCAAAAAATCATCCATCATTACTAAGTCAACTACATTCCAGAGATGCAGGGCCGGTTCAACATACAAAGATCTATCAACGTAATTCTTCATATAAATAAACTGAAAGAAAAAAATATGATAATTTCATTAGATGCTGAAAAAGCATTTGACAAAATCCAACACCCCTTGCTGATAAAGTTATTGAAGAGATCATGGCTAAAATGAACATATCTAAATATAATAAAAGTAATATACAGCAAGCTGACAGCCAACATCAAAATAAATGGAGAGAAACTCAAAGCAATTCCAATAAAATCAGGAACAAGACAAGGCTGTCCATTCTCTTCATATCTCTTCAACATAGTACTTGAAGTTTTAGCAATAGCAATAAGACAACAAAAGGAGACCAAGGGGATTCAAATTGGAAAGGAAGAAGTCAAACTGTCATTATTTGCAGATGATAGGATAGTATATATAAGTGACCCAAAAACCTCTACCAGAGAACTACAACTGATAAATACCTTCACTGATGTGACATGATGCAAGATCACCTAAAAAAAATCAATAGCTCTCCTATACACAATGATAATAATAATATCCACATATTATATATCCAACTAATAATAGGCACAAATAACATAAAAAATCTTGGTGTAATACTAACCAAAGAAGTGAAAAACCTTTTTGACAAGAACTTTAAGTCTGTGAAGAAAGAAATTGAAGAAGATACCAGAAAAAGAAAAGCTCTCCCATGCTCTTGGATAGGAAGGATCAACAGAGTAAAAATGCCAACCCTACCAAAAGCAATCTATAGATTCAATGGAATCTCCATCAAAATCCCAACACAATTCTTCACAGACCTTGAAAGAACAATAATCAACTTCATATTGAAAAGCAAAAATCTGCAGATAGCCAAAACAATCCTGTACAATGACAGAACATCCGGAAGCATCACCGTCCCTGACATCAAGCTCTATTACAGAGCTACAGTAATGAAAACAGCTTAGCATTGGCATAAAAAAAGAGATGTCAACCAATGGAATCGAATTGAAGACCTGGATATTAATCCACACACCAATGAACACCTGATTTTTGACAAAAAAGCTAAAATTATACAATGGAAAAAAAGAATCAACACATCGTGCTGGCATAACTGAATGTCAATATGTAGAAGAATAAAAATAAAATAAAAAATCCTTATCTATTGCCATGCACAAAACTCAAGTAAAAATGGATGAAAGAGCTCAATATAAATCCAACCACACTGAACCTGTTAGAGGAAAAAGTGCTGGGACTAAAGGTGTATGCCACCCACTGCACAGCTTGAATTTCCATTTTTAATAGCAGAAATATGCAAATAACTCAGTGAACAAAAAGGACACAAATTTTATTGGATGTTTCCCAAGTAGACATTCTTAAGGTCAAATGAGTATGAAAGAGTATTTAACATCATTGGTCATCAAATAAAAGAAAGTTCAAAAGTCAGTGATACATCTTAGAACCCACACATATTCAGGAAGGTAATGAATTAAAAATAATGGAGCTGGACCATAGGAACAGGTTGGCTAACAAAACTACTTGCCACACAAGCCTGACTACCTGAATTTGAACTCTAGAAACTATATAAAGGTCAAAAAAGAGGACAGAATTCACAATGCTGTCCTCTGACCTACATATTTGTCATGCATGAACAAAAGCTATATTTGTTTTAAAGGACTCCTTTCCTTTCAAAATGCTTGGAGATTATACTGAAGGAAAAGAACATTTGCATGTTGTTTTGGTTGTGTGGAATGATGTAAGCTTCATAGAGAACAGTACAAAAAAGTCTTTAAAATTCCACATAAATGCTGGGCATTGGTGGCACATGCCTTTAATCCCAGTACTCAGGAGGTACAGGCAAGCAGATCTCTGTGAGTTCAAGGTCAGCCGGGTATACCAGAGCTGTTTCCAGGACAGACTCTAAAGCTACAGAGAAATGCTGTCTCAAAAACAAACAAACAAACAAACAAACAAAAAAAACAACAACAACAACAAAAAAAAACCAAAAAAACAAAAATGAAATAAAATAAAATCCACATAACTACTTAGCATGGCATGGTGCTGCTTCCCACCTCTTATTCCATGGAGGAAGCATGTAGGTACTTGTGTTTAGTGATAAGCATTAGAAAAAGCAGGCATGTTAAACACGCTAGGTTCATTCTTCAAAAAAAGAGATGTATAACCTGTTTTCCACCCAGAAGCCTAGAAATGGATGAAATTAATAGCCTTGTACCTCTGAGGTATCTGCATGGCCATGTCACACTGGCTCCCCAGCTTAAGTTGTTTTCAGTCAATCTATGTTGATGTTCTCCACAGACCTTTATTAAGAACTTTCATTACCTTGAGACTGCTTTTCCAGTTAATCTATAGAAAACATATTTATAGAAGATGTTACTACTACTTGATAAGACTTTCATGTAGTTACGTCTTAAGCTTTTTTAAACACATAGGACTGAGTTAGTTGTCACAAGAAAACCTTTTTTTACCAGTTGGACTGTGTTTAAATATACCTGAAATAAAGTACATAATGTTAGACTTTTGAGGTCTGATCCGACACCAGCTTCTAAGTTGTTCTGAATTAGATTTCCCTTTTGCCTCTCATGCGTGTATGCTCTGCTGGCAGTGGAGGTTATTGAGACCCTACAACCCCAGCCCTAAGGTGGGGGAAGGAAAAATCAGAGTTCATGGTCATTCATGGACTTAGGCTACTAAGACCTATCTCAATAAACACAACCACAACAACAGCAAAAACAAATAATTCAGTAATTTTCTTTCTGAGTTGTCTTAGTTAGGGTTTCTATTGCTATAATGAAACACCATGACCAAAAACCAAGTTGGGGAGGTACTAGGCCTCTGCCACTGTGAACCTACCTGTTCCACCTTGACTGAAGGCCAGAGAGTTTGAGTTTATTCTTGAGGTCTCAAAATTGTTGAAAAGGAAGCCTACAAACAAGGCTTCCTAATCAAGGGTGTGGCTAATTAGTATTTTGAGTACAGAGTTGATCTGCTCCACCTTGACCAAAGATCAGAGATTGCAAGTCTATTTATTTTATTTTATTTTTTTATTAAAAATTTCTGAAAACAATATCCTGAGTGAGGTATCCCAGACCCAAAAAGATGAACATGGGATGTACTCACTCATAATTGGTTTCTAGCCATAAATAAAGGACATTGAGCATATAATTTGTAATCCTAGAGAAGCTAAATAAGAAGGTGAACCCAAAGAAAAATATATCGTCATCTGCCTGGATATGGGAAGTATACAAGATTGCCAAGCAAAAATTGGGAGCTTGGGGGTGAGGTGGCATGGGGCTAAGGGGATTTGGGGTGAGAAACGTGAGAAGAGGAGGATTGGGGGAGCTTGAGGGAATGGAATGGGATGAGAAGGGGGAATGGAATGGTTGGGACATGGGAGCAGAGAAATATATATCCTAATTAAGGGAGCCATCTTAGGGTTGGCAAGAGACTTGACTCTAGAGGGGCTCGCAGGTGTCCAGGGAGATGTCCTCAGATAGTACCTTGGGCAACTGAGGAGAGGGAACCTGAAATGACCTTATCCTACAGCCATATTGATGAATATCTTGCATATCACCATAGAACCTTCATCTGGCGATGGATGGAGATAGAGACAGAGACTCACATTGGAGCACCGGACTGAGCTCTTAAGATCCAAATGAGGAAGGTGAACATCCAAACTGGCTAGGAGTGGGGGGAGGGGGAGAAGGGTGGGAGGAGGGGGAGAAGGATGGGAGGAGGGAGAGGGAAATGGGAGGCTGGGAGGAGGTGGAAACTTGTTTTTTTTTTCTCCTTTTCTCAATAAAAAAATGGAAAAAAAAGATTCAAATGAGGAGCAGAAGGAGGGAGAACATGAGAAAGGAAGTCAGGACCACGAAGGGTGCACCCACCCACTGTGACAGTGGAACTGATCTATTGGGAGCTCACCAAGGCCAGCGGGACTGAGACTGAGTAAGCATGGGATGAAACCGAACTTTCTGAACATGGCTGACAATGAAGGCTGATGAGAAGCCAAGGACAATGGCACTAGGTTTTGATCCTAATACACGAACTGGCTTTGTGGGAGCCTAGCCTGTTTGGATGCTCACCCTCCTGGACCTGGATAGAAGTGGGAGGACCTTGGACTTCCCGCAGGGCAGGGCATCTGGACTGCTCTTTATTCTCGAGAGGGAGGGGAATAGACGGGGGAGGGGGAGGGGAGTGGGGGAAGGAGACAATGTGTGGGAGGAGGGGGATGGAAATGGGAAATGGGGAGGAAGCGGGAATTTTTTTCAACAACTAAAAAAAAAACAAAATTAAGTAAATAAAATAATAAAAAAATAAAAATTTCTGCCTCCTCCCTGCCACCCTTTTCCCTCGCCCTCCCCCAGTCGCCACGTCCCACTCCCCTCCCCCTCCCCCAATCCCCATGCCCCACTCCCCTCCCCCTCCCTCTCCAGTCCAAAGAGCAGTCAGGGTTCCCTGCCATGTGGGCAGTCCAAGTTCCTCCCCCCTCTATCCAGGTCTAGGAAGGTGAGCATCCAAACAGGCTAGGCTCCCACAAAGCCAGAACATTAAGTAGGATCAAAACCCAGTGCCATTGTCCTTGGCTTCTCAGTAGCCCTCATTGTCAACCATATTCAGAGAGTTCGGTTTTATCACATGCTTTTTCAGTCCCAGTCCAGCTGGCCTTGGTGAGCTCCCTATAGATCAGCTCCACTGTCTCAGTGGGTGGTTGCCCCCCTCGCGGTCTTGACTTCCTTGCTTATGTTCTCCCTCCTTCTGCTCCTCATTTGGACCTTCGGAGCTCAGCCCAGTGCTCCAATCTTTGTCTCTGTCTCTATCTCCATCCATCGCCAGATGAAGGTTCTATGGTGATATGCATTGGGTAGCTGGGGAGAGAGAGCCTGAAATGTAAATCTATTCTTGCTCCTGCAAAGGAGACTGGCAAGAGGTTTCCTGGAGTGGCTGCCTACAGGATACTTCATCTAAGGGTGTGATGTTAAATGTTTTGTCCAAACAACAGAGGGCTTGATGTCTTTACATCATGTTAATGAAGTCTGTTGCCTCCTCTCTCCCCTTTTGGAGTGAGGTATGAAAATAAATGTGGGTGACTTCAGTATTCACTAAATTTTCCTCCTGGTGCTGTTCTGAGTTTCTGTTTTTTATTTCTCTCATATCTCTGTTCCCTTTGATTAATAATTCTAATCCTCACCCTCCTTCCCTGGAACATGGGAACCCTGTCAAGGCTGGACCCTGGAAAGGAGGAAAAGGTTTATTAGGCTTACACTTCAGCACTGCTGTTCATCACTGAAGTGATTCAGGACATGAATTCAAACCAGGAAGGATCCCAGGGGCAGGAGCTGATGCAAAGTCCACGGAGGGTAGCTGTTTACTGGTGTGCTACTCATGGCTTGTTCAAACTACCTTTTTTAAAATAGAATCCAGGACCACCAGCCCAGGGATGGCACCACCCACCATGGGCTGTATCCTCCACCACTGATCACTAAATGAGAAAATGCCTTACAGCTGGATATCAAGGAGGCATTTCCCTAGCTGAGGCTCCTTCCTCTCTGATACCCTTAGTTTGTGTCAAGTTGACACACAGAACCACCCAGTACATTAGTTAAATGAATTTTCATTAGTAAATTAAAGTAATAGCTGTCCCCCCTATAATCACTAGAGAAATATTCACAATTAAGGTATGAAAATGAGATTACTAACCATGAAAAGATTATTAGATAATGAAAAACTGATATAACAAATGTATATTCTTTTTAAATAGAAGAAATGCTAAATTTGTGGAAGCATGAACAAATCTGGAGAACATTATTGCTAAGTGAAAAAATTCAGAAGAAACTTCTGAACTCACTTAAATGTAGAAGCTCAAATGAATAGAAAAAGCCAGATAATAAAGTGAAAATGTCACAGAGAACACCACGAGGTAAGTAACCAGCCTCCTACCTGGACAGCCCAGTGTCTGGGACCTATGCCTCAGGACAAAACCATGGGTTCCTCCCCCACTCTCCTCAGCTGCACTAGCAGGTCAGTAGACAAGCTTCCTGCAGGCAAGCTGCTCCAACACCTCCATAGGATACTGTAATCTATAAGTCCCACTCTAACCCCCAAACCCAACCATCCCTGCTACTTCAGAGGCTCTCAGAGGAAAAGACTGCTACTGCACATAGGGGAACAAGAGGTGAGTGGGCAAACCATAGCAGGACTGCCCAGTCTCTAGGCCCTAGACTTCAGGGCAAAACCCCGGGCCACTCCCCCACAAGCCTCAGCTCTACTAGTCAGTCAGTGGGCAGGCCTCCTCCAGGCATGCTGCTCCAACAACCCACACTGGACCCCTTAATGTACAAGGCCCACTCTTCCCTTGAACCCACCCATCCCCACAACCGCAGCAGCTGTCAGTGACACAGACTGTGACTGAACAAAGTAGACTAAGGTGTGAATGGGCAGACCAGTTTCTAGGCTCTAGGCCTGGGGGCAAAACCCCAGAGGCCCTGCCCTACCCATGTAGAAGGAGCAGCAGGCTGTGTTCCTGCCGCCCGGCTCCCAGCCACCTGTCTAGCTTATACCCTGAAATAACAACACACAAATTATATTCCTTTAAACACTGCCTGGCCCATTAGTTCTAGTCTCTTATTGGCTAACTCTCACTTCGTGATTAACCCATATCTAATAATCTATGTAGCACCACGAAGTGGTGGCTTGCCAGGAAGATTCTAACCTGCTTCTGTCTTGGGTCAGAGAATCATGGCAACTGGCTCACTTCCCTTCTTCCCAGCATTCTGTCCTGTCTACTCCGTCTATCTAAGCTGCTGTCCTATCAAAGGCCAAAGCAGTCTCTTTATTTGACCAATGAAAGTAACACAGACAGAAGAAGACCCACCAACATCATACCCACCTTAATTACACTAGTTACCCAGCTGGCAAGCCTTCTGCAGGGTCAACATAATAAAAATGGCAGTCTTACAAAAAGCAGTCTACAAATTCAGTGAAATTCCCATTAAAATCCCAACAAAATTCTTAACATAACTTGAAAGAACAATATTCAACTTCATATAGAAAAATGAAAACCAAGGATAGCCCAAACAATCCTGTACTGATACAAGAACATCCAGAGTCATCGCCGTCCTGACATCAAGCTCTATTATAGAGATAAAGAAACTAGCTTTGTATTGACATAAAAACATATATGTGGGCCAATGGAATTGAATCAAAGACTTCCGATTTTAAAACACATACCTATGAAGACCTAATTTTTGACAAAGAAGCTAAAATGATACAATGGAAAAGGAAAAAACCTTCAACAAATGGTGTTGGCATAACCGGATGTCAACATGTAGAAGAACAGAAATAGATCCATATCTGTTCCTGTGGACAAAACTCAAGTCCAAATAGATCAAAGACTACAACATAAATCTAGCCAGACTGAACCTCATAGAAGAGAAAGTGGGAAGTAGCCTTCAATGCATGGATAGTCACAGGAACCACTTTCTAAATATAATAGTACGAGTATCATAGACACTGAAAACAACAATAGATAGATGGTACCATCTGAAACTGAGAAGCTTTGGTAAGGCAAAGGATGCAGTCAATAAGAAAAAATGCTAGGCAACTGAATGGGAAAAGATCTTCACCAAACCATAGGACAGAGGACTGATCTCCAAATATATAAAGAATGCAAACTAGAAATCAAAATAAAAAATAATACAATTAAAATATGAAGTACCAATCTAAACAGAATTCTCAAATGCAGAGTCTCAAATGGCCAACAAACACTTAAGAAATTGTTCAAAATCCATAGCCATCAGGGAAATGCAAAACAAAATGACTCTGTTATACCATCTTTCACAAGTCAGAAATACTAAGATGAAAAACACTGATGAATCTTACACTAGAGAGGATATGGAGTAAGGGGAGCACTCCTCCATTGTTGGTGGGACTGCAAACTTTTATAGCCACCTTTGAAATCATTACAACAATTTCTCAGAAAATTGGGAACCAATCTGCCTCAATACCTAGGAATACACTCATGGACATATACCCAAAGGATACACACTCATACTACAAGGACATTTGTTCAATTGTATTCATAGCAGCATTTTTCATAATAGCCAGAATAACCCAGATGCACCTCAAACAAAGAATGGATAAAGAAAATGCAGTACATTTTCACAGTGGAGTACCACTCAGTGGTAAAAATACAATTACATCTTGAAACTTTCAGGCAAATGAATGGAGCTAGAAAAAAAAATCCTGAGTGAGGCAACACAGATCCAGAAAGACAAACAAAGTATGTACTCACTCATGAGTGGATATTAGAAATAAAGCAAAGGAGAACCAGCCTATAGTCCACAGTCCCATAGAAGCTAGGTAACAAAGGGAACCCTAAAGGAGACATAGATGGATACCCCTGGGAAGGGGAAATAGACAAGATTTCCTGAGAAAATTGGGAGAATGGGGCAGGAGTGTAGGAAGGGAAGAGGATGGAAGTAGGGCAGGGGAGAGGAGAACATGAGGAAACAGGATGGCAGAGATGGAAGGACAGAGAGGGAGAACAAGGAAAAGATATCTTGATTGAGGGAGTCATTATGGAGCTAGCAAAACACCTGTCACTAAGGAATTCCCCAGAATCTATAATGATGACCCCAGCTATAACTCTAAGCAATAATGGGAAGAGAACCTAAACTGGCCTTCCTCTGTAATCAGATTGATGACTACCTTAATTATCATCATAGAATCTTCATCCAGCAACGGATGGAAGCAGATGCAGATATCCACAGCTAAGCACTGGTCCGAGCTCCCAGAGTCCAGTCTAAGAAAACAGGGAGTGATAATATGAGCAAAGGGGTTAATACTATGATAGGGATACCCACAGAAACAGCGAGACTGTGCTAGCGAGAGCTCACTGACTCTGGATGGACAAAAGAGGAACTGACATAGAACCAAACTAGCTCTCTGAATGTGGGTGACAATTGTTTGGCTCATGCAGTCTGTGGGGCCCCTGTCAGTGGAACCAACATCTTTCTTTCCCTAGTGCTCGAGCTGACTCTTTGAAACCCATTCCCTATGGAGGGTTAACTTGCAATGCCTAGACACAGAGAAGAGGGTCTTGTTCCTACCTCAAAGTGACATGCCAAACTTTATTGACTCCCCATGAGAAGTCGTAAACTCTCTGGGGAGTGGATGGGGATGGCGCAGGGACATGGGAGGAGAACAGAAGTAGGGGAGGCAGTGGGAACTGGGATTGGTATGTAAAGTGAGAAAAGATTGTTCTAAAAAAAATAAAAATAAAAATAATGCAGAATTGTTAATAAATGACATGATTTAGTAGAAGTACATGAGTAGGTTATGGTCAATATATGATATGCAAGTTAATCCAGGTTCATCCTAATATTCTTAAGTGCAAGGTTGGATTAAGGTCAACAGTTTTTTTTTATAATCCTAAAAATGTAGAAAATGTTAATATAAACTTTAATTTTGATGATGAGAATGACAATAGTGATAGAGATGGTATGACATGTTAAATTTGTGCATCCTTGATGATAAATATGGTTTCCTAGGTCTATGATTACCCAGAAACTTATCAAATACATAAATTAAAAACAGTTCTTTGTTTATCAGGTATCTGTGAGGCTGCTAATTAACTAGTCGATGTTACACATTTGAAATTGTTGGGAAATAATTGATTTTGACTTTCTGTAGTCATATCTTAAATACTCAATTCTGTCTCCTAATTAAAAGGCTCATAAATGTGCCATCCCTTAGCAAGATGTGTAACAGTGTAAGGTCTAGCTCAACCACCCTACGTTTAGGATTTATTTGGATCAAGCTAGACTATACATTTTTCTACTTCCCATATACATTAGATCCATGTATGTCTCTCTTGAGGTCCTCCTTGTTGTCTAGGTTCTCTAGGATTGTGAATTGTAGACTGGTTTTCTTTGCTAAATGTATAGCTCAATAAAATCAATAAAAACTCTCTCTTCTACCTATTTTGAAATTAGAAATTTTCATTTTCAATGCCCCTCACAAATAAATATAAAATGATAATAAAAAAGTGTGAGTGAAATAAACCCTTCCCACCCCACTCCCCTAAAAAAGCTAGACTAGTTTCCTCAACTCCAGTCTTCCATAATTCATGTCTACCTGCCTCACACTACAGATAAGAATATGTGTGCTAACACAGAGGTACTGAGTAAGCTCAGACTTGCCTGGGCTTGCCAGCTGTACTGTACACCTGATATGTTCTGCATTGAGGTCAGAATATGCTTATCACCTGATGTAATGTCGCCAGTACATCTTGCTTGTGATGTCTTCAGAATAAATGTGTACATATGAAAGATTCATCTTATTTATTTTCTTTTCATGAAGAAACAATTATACTTTATATTTATGACTATATTTTGCAGACATATTACAGAATACCACAATACTATATTTCTAATGGCTTAAGATCCTTAGTCAATAAGGTCCATGCATGTTGCTAAATTTTTCCTCATTCTATCAACGCAGATGTAGACTAGCTTCATAAATTCAAGCAGAAACACTTGGTGGGACTTGCTGCCTCTCTCATCATCCAGTTGTCAGTGCAGGATATCTAAGTGAGATGCATCATCCTGAAATGCAAGCCTCAGGAAAAGAACATCTCCTCCCATTTGCATTTGTTTTCCACTCCCTTGTCAGGGTGCACTAAATGTCAGATCAGAGTTCTTTCTCTGATTATAAAAAGTTATCAGCTTTGTGAGTTTGAGGACATTGAGGACTACTAAACTTTAACTTTTTATGTACTTTGCCATTTACAGGTTTTCTCAATTTATATGATGCTTCCTGCAAAGCTATTGCGATCATCTGCAGGCCATTGCAAATTTCTCAGATCCCTGTGAGAGGAAGAGGCAGGTGATGTGGGTCTCAGACTTCTGCCAGTTCCATCAAAACAGCTGCAAGTTCATATGACTGATGTGAAGACAATCCTCAGCACTAATGACTGCTGTGGGAGGTGAGACATCCCAGATGAGATGCTTTGATACTGGCAGGCTTGGAATGGTAGTGATACTTGATTACTGTTCTCGCTAGGGTATCCTTCCAGAAGCAGAGACAAGATGCATCTTGAGGGTAGAAGTTTTTGCCAGAAGCCCACTTTTCTCCACTGAGAAAAGTTGACAGGTTTGCAGTCCCCAGCAGAGACAAGTGCCTGATGAAACCAGATGCTTTGTGTACTTCTTTATGTTCTTGCTGAAGTGGAGGTCTAAAATCCCACTGCTGACAGGAGGAAGATGGGGCTCTGATTTTCTTTGGTGTTTGGCTGTAAAATATTTACTGTCTAAAATTTTAAACTTTATGGGATTGCTCTTTACTAGCTCTTTGACAGGGGTGAGCAGGCTTTTCCTGTGGATTTCTATGTCAGCACCATTAGGATCTAGGTTATTAGCTTTCTCTAGTTCACAGTGCAGAACACATAAAGAAAGTAGATAATAATAATAGTAATAATAATAATAATAATGATGATGAAAATGGCTTAGAGAACTCATTGATGAACTTTTCATAAATCTTGAGGTCCTAATTGCTCTTTTTATCCACTGTGTCTATTTTCTTGTTAGTTTTATTATATAGAGAGGTTTTCTATTTTATTAATGGAAAACAGGGGAAAACAGGAATACCTAAGTTCATGAGTTATAGGATTTTGTATTTCTTCCTTATTTGTCTTCAAATTCCCAACAATCATGTCACCAATGATCAGAGTACCTATGTTCTTTCTAAACAAATCACAATAAATTAAATTATAATAAATTTGACAATTTATCTTCTAATTTTACATCTTAGTTTTCATCTGTCTTTGCATACAGGCATTAAATGATCCTCATGTGTTTGAAAATACAATTTACCGCCTTGATGGAGGAAATGAGTCTCTGGGAGCTGGCAGTGAAGTTTGATTACTAGTTTCCAGTCCTAGTCCTCTTTCTGTTACTGACTAAAGAAGCAATGACCCATCTTCTTCAAGCTGCAATAGACTGTATCCCTTCTTCAATGCAAGTAAAGAAGTAATGTGAATATACCTTCCACTTCTTAGTTTGCATGGTGACAGAGGGAAGAAAAGAAATAAGCAGGATGATCAACAACAGCACATGTTTCTTCAGTCTCTCTCTAGCTCCTCCTAGCTATGGTTTCTTGAACCCACCCAAGTGTCTCTCCACATACTCTCAAGCCATGTGCTCTACTGTGTGTTTGTGTGTGTGTGTGTGTGTGTGCACATAAATGTGTATACAACCTTTTGAGTCTGTTTTGGTTTGTGCATGCTTGTCTTCAGTACTGACTACAATGCTCTGGACAGCCAGTAACAGTGCTCATTGCTGGGAATGGTGAATTTTCCTTCTTCAGCTTCCTAAAGGGCTTTTGGGGGCGGGGACACTGTGAAATTTTCACCTCCACTTTAGCAAGTCTACGGATATTGCTCTTGGTCTGCTATTGTTTATGGAGTCAGAGTCATTGCTAGGAGATACTTTTCACAGTCGACTTTCTAGTGTTCTGGCTCTTAAAATTCTTCCATCCTCTTGTCCACCATGCTTCATGAGACATAGAAGCAATGTTTGGGGAGGGGGCAGGTTCTCTCATGTTCCTCTCTGAATAAGGACACTTTAGCTATCCATCTTGCCTCTGCCTTCTATCTCATTGTAGGAATTTGACATTAAAGATGAGAACCATCTCTTCCAGCTTTTATGCAAGTCTTAGAGATTGAATTCACATCGGGAGACCTAAAGTGTAAGTATTTTACCATCTGAGCCTTCTCCCTAGACCCAGATGTGACTTTTAATTAACTATAAAACATGCAAATATGTGAAGTACTTTGCAGAACTAATTCAAGACTGTCAGCAGACTTGAAGCACAAAGAGCAGAACAAATTTTGCCCACCTATGCTCCTGCTTCCTGTGTTAATGCAGACATTACTCTGTCCCCGAGTTCCTCTGGCTTGTGTCCGACTTGAACTGTGATGTACTATTTGGACTTAAATTCAAGAATGGATTCATGAAATTGCCCACTCCTCTGTGTCACTTTACAGATACTAAATTTTAGAAGAGCCAATTGTTTATGTGTGCATAGTTAGAGATTAAAATATGTTAGCTAGACATGAAAATAAATTATCAGATTTCATTTCCATTCAAAAATTTTCTTGTCTGTTCCATAATAAAATATATTAGATTAAAATAAGGCAATTATATTTTCATTGTTTTTAGTTGTCTATCTTTATGTTAAAGAACTGAAATTTTCTTGAAGCGTCTGCATAGACACAAAAACCAACTGTTTCTGTTAAAAGTGATTTTGAAATGAGAATAAAAAGATTTCATTTAAAATTCCCTACATCCTAGTTTCCAGGGAAGAATAAACTATCATGTATGAAATTCTCTACTAAGCAATAGAGGCTTTAGTGTCTCACACATTTGACTGCTTTGGGGATGTATATGACAGAATTCAATAATAGTTTACTAAAATAGCATATTCAAAAGAACTGATGTGATTTTAAAATATGCTTAGATTTCTCATGTACTAAAATATCTTAAGCTAGTTATATGAGCATTCTGGTAAGAAGCAGGGAAATATTATCTATATTTAAAATACTAAGGACAAATTACATTAAAACCGGTTACTAATGAGGAATTGCTGATGAGTTCAATTTTTAGAAGTGACCCTCATGCTTCAGTATTGTGAATTAGCTCCAAGCTAGTAACAGAGAAGTGAAATTAATAATGAGCCTACTCTTGATGGACTTGCAGTTCAATATCCCTTGAAACTGCCAAACCTACAAAAATTAAACAGTAATTGAGATCTATTTTGGGGTTTTAACACATATATCTCATTGAAATAATTTCTGAACTTTGTTAGCTGCTATCTTACTAACTTTGCTGTACAAAAAAAAAGAAACTCAATTATTTATGAAATAAATGTGACTTATTTTTATACTTCAAATCTAAAGTAAAATATTCATCCTTCAGGAATTTTATCCTGGAATTGTTAAAGTAGATATATTCTATATTTTAGAGTTCTTTATTATAGCTTTATTGCTCTTTTAGAGCACCTGATGTCATTAAGAACTTTTTTCTCTTTCCTTTCCTTTCCTTTTCTTTGGTATTCATCATTTCATTATTATCCCTCTTGCTGGCCCACAAAGCCATTGAGTGACGATACAGTATTTAATTTTTCACCTTTGTGCCAACAAAGTCCAGAAGACTATTTTCACTCAGAAACGGGAGCATTGATAATACCTCATAATATATCTCAGCTTTTGATAGACTTAAATAGAAAGTTGCCCATGAGTTCCAAGCCATCCTGGGTACAGAGAGAGTAAAAATGGATGTTCAAGAGAGAAACTCCTCTTAAAACTCAAACAAAGAACAATCAGTCACCCCCAAAAAAGTCAATATAAATGACAAAGAATAAAAAATATTAATTTAATTTCATGTGTATTGCTCTCACTTTTTTTAAAGTTTACTACTGAAAAAACTCTCATAGATTGTTGACTTGTCCAGTTGTCTTCAGAAAGGCTTCACCCAGCTAGTGATGGCAACAGATGTAGAGACGCACAGCCAAATATTAGGAGGACCTCAGGAAATCCCGGGAAGGATTATAGGAGACAGAGGGACCAAGGACACCATGGAAAATCACACAGAGTCTAATGACCTGGGTTTGTGGGGGCTCATAATGACTGAACCCCCAAGCAGAGAAAATACATGAGACTCATCTGGGCCCTCTGCATATGTGTTGCACTTGTTTGACTTAGTCTTCTTGTGGGACTTTTTTCAGAGGGAGCAGAGGCTGTCTTTGATACTCTTGGCTGCTTCTGGTACCCTTTCCTTCTACTGGTTGCCTTGTCCAGCCTTAATAGGAGAGAAGGCAGGTACCTAGACATGTTTCAAATTGATAGCTTATGTCTGGCTACTGTACATGTAAGGTATGAACTGTTTTGAAGGGAAGGGAAAGGGAAGAGATGAGGGGGGAGGTTAGAGCAAAGGACTTGAGAAGAGAAGGGAATGAGTAGAAACAGTGATTGGATTAAGAACAATTAATTAATTGATTAATGAATAAATAAATTAAAATAATATTTTTCTTTAAAAATATTTTATTTTCATTTTTATTCTTCTTTTATACAATACATCATCTTTACCCATCTTCTCAGTCCTCTCTCTCTCACAGCTACCCCCTCCAAGACCCACTGCTCTTTTGTTTCCCTTCAGAAAAGATCAGGCTTCCCAGTGACAACAACTGAACACTACATGACAAGATGCAAAGAGACTAGGCATAAGCCCTTATATCAAGGACAGACAAGGCAACCCAGTAAATGAAAAGGGTCCCATCAGCAGGCAAAAGAGTCAGAGACAACCCTACTCCTACTCTTAAAAGTCAAACAAAAATCCTAAGACAAACAATCCCAGCGTGTTTGCAGAGGACCTAGGGCAGAACAATGCAGACTCCATGATTGCCACTTCATTCTCTGTGAGCCCCTATGAGCCATCCTCAGTTGATTTTGTGGGTCTGGTTCTCCTTAGGTCCCTGACCCCTCCAGCTCCTACAATTCTTTTTCCCCCTCTTCTGTGGGATTTCCCCAAACTTCATCAAATATTTAGATGTGGATCTCTGAAACTACTCCCCTCAGCTGCTGGAGGAATCTTTTCTGATGACAATTGAACTATGAAGTGATCTATGAGAATAACATTATTATTATGATTGACTTTTATTATTAATTATTTTATCATTGACTTTCGTTTTTGTCAGTTGTGTTTGGCTCTATCATAGGTCTTTGAGCCATCCATAATATTCTACATCAAAACTTTCTTTTATTTTTTGATACAATCTCTATATGGAACTTACCTGGAGATATTATATAGCTTAAGATAATTTCAGATTTGTAAGCTTCTGCCTGTATTCCCAAGCACTGAAATTTTTGGTATGTACTCTACATAACCTCTTTAAAATTACTTCTTTTAAACTATAATTAGAGCTTCCAGAAAGCAACTAAATATTATAAGATAATAGCAAAAAAAGATACAAAAAACGTATTTGAGTCCCTTCAAATTTTAAAAATTATCACAAATCAAGTTAATATTATGAATGGAAATGTCAACAATTAAACTTAAGAACTTTTAAAAATAGAGGATAGATCTATCATTCTGAAGTCCGTTTACACAGTTTTTTTTTTCTTGGCACCTCTGAAGTTGTGTATGATAAAAATTATTTAAAAAAATGGAGATGTTATATAGGAAAGAGATTTTAGGTTACAAGCTAGTGTGATGAACAGAGTTTTAAACTGACTAGTGACTATTTATTTCTCATATGATATTGGCTAGAAGCATACCTATTAATTGGACTAAGGGGAATCATGGATCTTATTCAGTTCTAATTTTACAAAGATTTAATACATGTAAAATACCCTTGGGTCCAGACATATGTCATTTACAGAAATTTGAGGAACATCACCAAAGTTCTCAGGAATGTTTATACCATCTCACATTACTCATGTCTTGGGGTTGGAACTTAGAGGTTCCTTCCCTATGAGGAATTATCTGAGCCAATGTTAGCCTGGACAGAACAAGTACATTGTGAGATAGTCCTGCTACAGAGCCTGATATTCATACAGATTACTAAGTGCCCTCCATTATCTTATAAGTCATGCCTCATAAATTCATAATTTCCATGAATCATTTACAAAAAAAAATCCAGTCGTGTCTAGCATTACCTGTTGAAAGAATTTTATACACAGAATTACTGAAATACACCTATTTCTCCATTAATAATATTAACTCCCCATTGAGATCCAATGATGAAAATCAGGGGGAAACTGTTTATTAGTATAAATAGACTTACTGAAATTTTTTTCACTTATTTTGGTACTTCAATTAAAACAGAAACAAGAAAAAGGAAGAAAAGGAGTAAGTGGTTTTATTACTGCAGTTAATTCTTTCTTTTATAACAGAGAAAACCCTTATCAGTGCTGAAGAGTCCAGAGGTAAACAGGGTTGTCTTACCTCCTATGTTTCTTAAAACAATTGAATTACAATGCATGACTTGAATTACCTCATTTTTCTTGTTTTCTTGTATACTTCATAAAGCTCTCTTAGAAACAGTGTCTTTTTATCTATCCTGGATGGTCTGAAACTCACCATGCAGAACAGTCTAGTCCTGAACTTGTGGCTTTATGTTATCCTCTCGTCAGTGCAGATATTATGTGTGTGAACCACCATACTTGGCCTGTTTTTGCTAGTCTCAAAAATAACATAATCTATTTTAAAATTCATCATCTCTCAAACAAAAGGTTAAGATTACATGCATGATAAAGATGTATATTGAATATTTCTCTTGTACACAAAATTATTTTTCTTGGTAATGCAAATAGTCAAATTGATTCAATTTATTTGACATAGTAGACTTTTTACTGTATATACTTTCATGTTTGTAGTTGTTTGTATACATGACTTAGAACTTTGGTTTCTGAAGTGTGTACAGGTGAACCTCTTATAAAACATAAAAATAATAAACATTTTGTACAATAAGTGTCAAAATACTGGAACTATGGAGTTCTTTATAGTACTTCACAGGGGCAAATCTTTGCTCACATTTTACCTCTATCAAAACTAAAACTAAGAGAGATAAAAAGATTGAAGTAGCCACCAGCTTACACAGGCGAGATCCCAGGAGTCGAAGCGATCTATGGAGGACTGGCAGGATGATATAGTGTCAGAAAAGGAATCCACAGAGCCCACAGTAGCTACAGAAAAACCATAAAGAAATAAAAAAAAAACAAGAAAGTGCAAATAAAAGGCAAGTTCATGAGAATGTGTCTTTAAAAAGTAGTATCACAAAGCTGGAAAGAAATATGGTGAAGGAGAACGACTCTAAACCGTTTGCTGCTGCTATCCAGCCAGCAGGCTGCGAGTGCAGGTGGGGACTGATGAGATGATGGATCTGTTGGCACCAATGACAGGGAGATGTGAAGCAAACTGGCTCTCCTCAGAGACACGTTATTACTGAATAGGACCAGTCCTAGGTCCTCTGGCTGGCCCCCAGCATGGAGTCACTGGAGGCCAAGAGTATGTCTGAGGCTCTTGGTACAGCTAGAGCCAGGTGGACTTCTATAGTCTTTGCCACTGCAGGAGGTCATGTTAGTATTTGTGATCTGGGTTGCCTGTCATAGGAGATCATTTTGATATAAGTGGCCTGTTCTGCTGCCAAGAACTGTGTTGGTGTCCATAATCCTGCTGCAGCCGGGGTCATATTGATGTCAGTGGCACGTTACCACTTAATGCCATGAGAATGTCCTTGGTCTGGACTGTCACCTAAAGCCATGCTAATATTCTTGGGCCTACTGCCACCTGAGGTCATGTTGGTATCCAGTGGCCAGGATTTCACTAGAGACCATAATGCTGTCCATGGCTTGTGCTATAGTAAAGAGGTCATTGATGCACTGCCACCCGAGACCATGTTGAAGCCCGTGGCGCATGCTGATGCTGGAGACTATGTAGATGTCCATGATGTGTGCTGCTGCAAGAAACCATGTGGAAGTCCATGATCCCCGCTTCCTCTAACTGCAAAGCTCAAGGAAGCCGCTCTTTCAGTGATATCCATGACTGCAGACTGACAGTTCCAAAAGAGGGACATAGAATGCTTTTGGGACAATCCTTAACCCTCCCCACTCTACCCCCAAAAATGTAAGAGCCAGACAGGAGACTATCAAAGAGAACTTTTTTAAATTATCATAGAAAGCTGGACAGTGGTGGCACACAACTTTAATCCCGGCACACAGAAGGCAGAGACAGGCAGACTTCTATGAGTTCAAGGACAGTCTGGTCTACAAGAAGGAGTTCCAGGACAGGCTCCGAACAGAGAAATCCTGTCAAAAAAATTATGGTAAAAATGATAAAACGTAGCTTTTAACAACCCATGGTTTCTGGCAGGGTTGTGGGTTGGGAGGACTCACTTTTTCATAAGGGGCTGACTACTGGAAGTTTGACCATAAACAATGATTATATGGGCTACACAATTTGGACTTGTGAGTTTTTTCCTTCTTTTATAGTGGGGTGCTTCACAATGTCAGGGGGCAGGAACCTAGGATGACTGGAAAGTGAAGTGTGTGTATAATGTGAAATTTCCAAATAATCAATAAAAATATTATGTTTAAACAACCCCACCAAAAGTCATACTTAAGAAAATAAACTCAAGATGGCAGCGGTAGTATGTCTGCATGTTTCTGAATATAGATTGATGTTACAGAGTGCCTCTGCTTAGAGGAGTCTCCTGCATGCAGCCTCTCACTCAATAGGGTATATGCAGATTCAACCTTAGCAGCCAACAAAAAACTGACACCTTGATTTCATATGAAATTATATCCATGCCATTTGTCGGTTTTTTATTTCTTTTCTACAAGAAAATGTCATCCCTGCCACATTTAAATGGATTGTTTTTAGTGAACCAGTAACTCATTTTAAAAAATCCCCGAGGTTTCAGACATCAGACATGATTATTTCTTTCCTGATATGGCATCTGTGCTATAATGTGCTCATTAGAGCAGCCTGCATCTGATTCCACGGTCACCCTTGTGTGTGTGTGTGTGTGTGTGTGTGTGTGTGTGTGTGTGTGTGTGTTTGACTGCATCAGTACTAGAAATGAATTTAAATGATCAATTATTTTTTTAATTTTATTGATTTTTATTGAGCTCTACATTATTTTCTAATCAATTATTTTAAGAACTTAGCAAGACTCAAAATTTTCAACAAATTTTTACTCACATGAAAAATGAAATCTGCTCTCTTAAATACAGGATATTATATTATAATCTTAGTGGGCACCATGTGATTATTTTAAATTCAGCATTAATTTTATATTCATAATGGGTTTACTATAATCAAGAATTGATAAAAGTTCCTTTTGTGCAGAATGGCATGTGCATGCTCATAGGTATTGAATCACTTAACATGTATAGTCAAGATATAAAAAGTAAATATAACAAGAGGGCAAATTTAAGGTTACTGTAACATACAACAATAGCTTGGTAGTTTTATTTTATTTTCAGTTGCATTTCATTCTTAAGATATTTGCATTTTTATTTATAACTTAAATTTCAACTCAGTATAGGATTTGAATATGAAAGCACTTCATATTTAAGCTTAAAACATTAATAGTTACAAAATTATCATGTATTAAGCATTGCATGGGTTTTATACATTCTGTTTATGACAGATAGCATACATATTTTGACCATACATTTATAGGCGCTCATAAAGTTTTATGTGTTGCACAGCATTAACCTGGTATCTTCTGTTTATGTTTGTTACCCCACCACAGTGTTAAGGTATCTACATTCGTCTCCATATTCATCCAAGTCCATAATGCTTTGCTCTAGGTCATTGACACAAGCAACCATGAAAAGGGTCCTTCTGAAATCCTGAAATAAATAAAATTACCATCAGTTAAATTGTTTCTTTCAAGTATTTACTCAGGGGTTAACAGTCTGTGTAATTGACTGCTTAGGTTCTAGCACACTCAGAAAAAAACTATTCACTACATAGGTGGCCACCACTCAAATGGAACAATGACAGAACTCTTATGATAAATTTTGTCCTACATGTGTTTGAAAACGTCACCATGTACTCATTTGGGTTTTAAATGAAAACAGCACATTCAATCAATTCTGAAGAAAAGAAAACACATGTATAATACAAACCCAATGCTTGAGTCTTAGAATGTTCCTCCTCTCATTCAGGAAATTCACCAACTGACACTTTTTTTTTTACATCTCTCTCCAACTCACTAAACTTTATAAACAGTAAATGACAGACTAGGTCAGAGTGCATTAGCTTCAATTTCAGTAGAGGAGATGCTCAGGATCAGGAAGAGAAATACTGTAAGTGAGCAGCAGATACTCTCACCAAAATCACTCAGAAGATGGAGTGTGGAAACTTTAAAACTGAAAACTGAAATGTGTGTTTATTTTTATATCTGGTAGTGCCAAGAAGTGGATCATGATTCTAAAATGAAGTTCGCTATTTTGTGCCCTAAGTGGAAGAAAATGAACTTTTTTTTTTGTTATTTCTACTTCCACATATAACTTGAGTAATTCAACAGCATTTACTAGAGTTCAATTGAGCTTGTTTTGCCTTTTAGATCATAGCCTGGGGGAAGATAAAGATATACTTACAATGCTTACACTGGAATGATTCCAACAACTAAGAACAACTAAGCAAGTGCAGAGAGAAAACTCATAGACAGGGCAAACACATATGCACACACTCACACGCTCTCTATGGGTTACAGTGTAATGTGGTATATAGTAAGTCCTTTAGGAAATGGGATTAGACAATATCAAATATAGGAATGATTGTTTTTTTGTTTTATGGGTGAATCTCTTTTTTAGCTTTGAAAAGTGGTTGCCTGATTATCTTCACTTGGCCTAAATATGTTTGGTAGGCTTCCTGATTTCCTGATTATGGTCTCAAATTGTCATGCTAACTCCAGGTTAAATTTCCTGATCAAAAATCATTTTTCAAGCCTGGCTTGACTCCATGACCACACCCTTTGGTATTCATGGGGCTTTGCCCTCCTGTGTCTTTTAGAGAAAGAACCTGGTTAAAATATATATATATAGTCATTTCTTTCTTCCCTGCTGCTATAGGAACACACAGAATTCCAATAGTGCTCATATGAATGCTGGGCTCATCCTAGTCGACAGAAAAGCTGTAGTGAGCAAATAAGTAAAAATGTGGTGCTGTACCAATGAGCAATTATCCCAGAGTTCCCCATTAACATGCCTGGACCTCCTGACATCTATTTGATAGGATCTTTTTAAGCACCCATCATTCATTGCCTGGTTGATACTAAAATGATAAATTTTGACTTCTGCAGCCTTTCCATATCAGTCTGTGCTTGAAGTCCTTTGTTCAGAATTAACATTTTCCTCCATATTGTCTGCCTGCCTTCTTCACTCTTCTCTTTTCTTTGCATTCCCTTTAACTTATATGGCCTCATGTGTCCAACATTGACTTCAAATATTAAATAGTGATAGACTTGAATTCAGTACCAGACAGTGGTCATAAAATCCTGAATCTCTGGCCTCCATCTCCCTCCCAGGTAGTGGGATTTCAGGTGTGTGATACCATGGTGGACTTGCAGAAGTATTTTTCTCCCGTAATTGTTGTGTGTGACTGTATAAGTGTGTGTGTGTGTGTGTGTGTGTGAGAGAGAGAGAGAGAGAGAGAGAGAGAGAGAAAGAGAGAGAGAGAGAGAGAGAGAGAGAGAGAGATCTTATGTGTGTATGTGGTATATGTCTATGTGTAGAAACCAGGGGAGGCTGTCTTGTGTTCCTCTTGCTATTCTCTCATTTCCCTTGAAATAGGTTTCATCACTGCACATGGAGCTCCTTTTGTTCCCTTCTCACTTCAAACTTGTGACCTAAAAACTCCTTCAATTTTCTTGTGAACCCTTCCTCAGAGTTTGGCAAGGGGACATGCTTGGCTTCTACAGGTGCTAGAGACCATACTCAGATCCCCATCCTGTTCTCAACTTCAGGGATATTCTAGCTTTTAGCATGCTGGCTAGAAGGACAAATGGTTATCAACTCACTCTGGATTTCCTGAAGAAGCCTGTCTGAAAATATCATGTGGCAAGGACAGGCAGAGAGGTGACTTAATGGAAAAAGGAAGCACACTGCTCTTGCAGAGATCCCATGTCAAATAACATACAGCCATGCATAACACGAGCTTCAGAAAATCTGGCACTTCTGGTTATCTCATGCCTGCATCCACTGGTGTGAGCACACACACACACACACACACACACACACACACACAAATAAAATAATTGGTGTAAATAAATAAGCAAATAAGT
Organism: Microtus oregoni; assembly: GCF_018167655.1. NCBI lineage: Eukaryota > Metazoa > Chordata > Mammalia > Rodentia > Cricetidae > Microtus > Microtus oregoni. The sequence goes on along the minus strand of NW_024543070.1, from coordinate 33,987,117 downwards.
TGAGATCCCAATATTTGTACACAATTCATAACCACTCATGCATAAAAAGGGCCACTCATATGCAAACATTTCTGCACATACTCACACAATACACACGTAAGTATTTTAAAAGAATCACCAGAAACTAAAAATGGATGCGATTTGGGGGAATATAGGAAATAAAAATATTGAGAAAGAAAACCACAAATTACCTGGAAATATATATTAATATCTTATATAATAATTTATTGACAGCAATGAATTGATATGGAAAACATTAATTCCCCTAGATAACAAAGCAGAGTTAAAGACAACCCCAGTTTATAAGACAAAGAAATATAGCCGGTTAATTTAAAAAGTAAAGAGCTCTTTGAAGATCATCATGGGATGCTTTTACACTCCTCCCTTAATCCCAGAAATGAACAGACCTTGAAGAAATAATTCATAATTGTAAATTCTACAATATTCCATGGACATAAGACTGAATTTGCATACATCAACTCAAATAGTTAGATGGAGCTACGGCAAAAATAGATTTAAATAATAAAAGGAATTGGTAAATCCATAAGTAATTCAGTAAAGTTTAAAATTTATATTTTATTAATTAATAGATAAGGGAAACAAAATGTTTAGTGCTCAAAATATTAGCATAATTAACCTGAAGCAATGAAAAACTATATATGCATTTAAATGACAGAGACATATTCTTTGAAGGCCCACAAGCAAAATGAAAATGGAAAATATAATAAGTTTCAAGTGCATTATAACAAATTTAAAAACAATTAGCTTTATATAGCCCCATTTTCTGTTTTCAGTGAAATTAAATTCAAATAATAAAATGATAATGTAAATGAGGGAATAATATTAAGAAATTAACTCCTTAGTAACTCAGAAGTAAAGGAAAAACATATGCAAGTGAATTGTATTAACAATATCAGTATTTTTTATGAAAAACAGATAATTTTCTCATACAATATACCCTGATTATAGCTTCCACTCCCTCTACTCCAGCCAGTTTCTCTTCATTTTCCCTAGCTACCTCTGGATCCACTTCCTTTCTGTGGTTAGAAAAGAACAGGCTTCTAAGAGATAACCAAATATGCCAAAATAAAATATAATAAGATAAAGCAAAAACTATCATATTAAAGATGAACATGGCAACCCAAAGGAGTAAAAAAATCCCAAGAGCAGACACAAGTGTCAGAGACCCATTTGCTTGCACAATTAGGAGTACATAAAAATAGTGCTAATCTGGTAGCTATAATATATAAGCAAAGGATCTGGTGCAGACCCCCATGAAGAAGAGGGACTGTGTCTCTTTTTCAGTCTCTATAAGCTTATTTGTGCCTTTCTTACTATATTCAGAGGGCCTTGTTTACTTGGTGTACCCTAGCCCTTCTGGCTTTTACAATCTTTCTGTCTCTTCTTCCTCAGGATTCCTAAACTCTGAGGGAAGGAATTTGATGGAGACCTGCAATAGACTCTTCCTCTTCATAATGCCTGGCTGTAGGTCTCTGCATTTGTTCCCATCTGTTGCCAGAGAAAGCCACTCTGAAAGGAAGTGGATAAGACACCAAATCATGAGCACACCAAAAGGTCATTCAGAATCCTTTCATTGATACAATTTTTTGGACCAGTACTCTTTGGTTTTACCCTATGTTTCTGGAATATCTAGTCTCTGGTTCTTGGTTACCCTAGCAGTAATGAGTATGGGTTGCTCCTGATAGAGTGGGCCTTCCGACAAATCAGACGTGGTTTTCAACTCCCACCACTTCTGTACCACCATTGCCCAAGCACATTTTTTGAGGTATGACATATAGGTCAACGGTTTTGTGGCTGGGTTTGAATTCACAGCTTTTTTCCCAGTAGCCTGAAGAGTACTTTACTGCAACAAAATGACTAGACTATATGAAGCGAGGGTCTATGTAAGGTACCAGCTCAACTTCTACATGTTCAATGAGTAGCGTGGCCATTATTCTCAGTGATGTGGCTGCTCTGTTGGTTTGCAATGAACAACCCTTTGTCTTGGTTACAGCTTAGGTTATTGGAAGATTTCTATGATACCGGTCCGGCCAATAACTCAACTGGATGCAGCTAAGTCCCACTACTGGAGCCTTCCCAGGCTACCAGGAATGGTCACATGAATTTCCTTATTTCCCATCAGTAGAAGTCCTCACTAGGTTCACCTTCATAAATTACAGAAAGTTTCCACTGCAATATTTTTTGTTATTACTCTCCAAGTGCCCAAAATTCCAGTTGTCTCTCCCTGCAGTCTCTTCCTCCACTCTAACCTTCCCCAACCTCTCTAGGTGAATGATTTATATTTTGGTTATCATTTACTTAGCAGTTAATATCCATTTGTGAGTGAATACATAAGATATGTGTCTTTCTGTTTTGGGTTACCTCTCTTGGGATGATTTTTTTTTCTAATTGCTTCTATTTGCCTGCAAATTTCATGATGTCATTTTTTAACGACTGACTAATACTTCATTGTGTAAATGTACCACACTTTATTAATTCATTCTTCACTTGAGAGACTTCTATATGATATTAAGTTTCAGTCTATTATAAATAAAGCTACAATAAATACGGTTGAGCAAGTCTTCTTTTAGTAGGTCAGAGTGTCTTTGAGTATATACCCAAGAGTGGTTTATCTGTGTATTGAGTTAGATCAATTCTCAACTTCATGAGGACTGACTATCTTGATTTCCATAGTGACTGTACAAGTTTGCACTCCCTCCAGCAATGCTGGAATGTTCCCCCTTGCTCCACATACTCATCACCATGATTTTAGCCATTCTGACAGGTGTAAGATACAATCTCAAAATAGCCTTGATTTGCATTTCCCTGATGACTATGGTTGTTGAACATTTCTTTGAGTGTTTCTCATCCATTTGAGTTTCGTCTATTAAGAATTCTGTTTGAATCTGTACCCAATGTTTAACTGGATTATTTGAGTTTTTTTGATATCTAGTTTCTTGAGTTCTTTATTATTTTGGATATGTGTCATCTATTAGAAGTTAAGTTGGCAAAAATCTTTTCCTATGCTGTAGACTGCTGCTTTATCTGATTGATGATGTCCTTTGCCTTACATAAGATTTTCAGTTTCATGGAGTTCCATTTGTTAATTATTGACCTTATTGCCTTTACTATCAATGTTTTATTCAGAAAGTTGTCTTCTATGCCAATGCATTCAAGACTATTTCCCTTAACTTCCCTTCCCTTGTGATCAGATTAATAACTACATTAATTGTCATCATAGAACCTTCATCCAATAACTGATAGAAACAGATGCAGAGATCCACAATTAACCACTGGATCAACCTCCTAGAGTCCAGTCATCGATAGGCAGGAATAATAATATGAGCAAAGTGGTCATGAGCAAGGTGGGTAAGCCCACAGAAATGGCTGACCAGAGCAAGTAGGAGATCAAGGACCCTGGACTTACAGCAGGAGAACTTGCATAAGACTGAAATAGGCACTCTGAATGTGGGTGACACTTGTGTGACTGAGGAAACCTGTGGGGTCACTAGCTGTGGAATCAGTATTTATTCCTAGTGCACGAACTGAAGTTTGGAGCCATTCCCTGTGGAGGGATACCTTGCTCGGTCTAGATACAGGCAGGAGGGCCTTGGTTCTGCCTCAAGTGATGTGGGAAACATTGTTGACTCTCCATGGAAGGCCTCACTTTCTACGAGGAATGGATGGGGAGTGGGGTGGACAGAAGTTGGGGGGATCAGAAGGAAAAGAGGAACAGGAAACTGGGATTGGTATGTAAAACAAAAAAGGTTTTTTAAAAATAAAATAAAGATTATTTCCCACCTTCTCTTTTATCAGTGTCAATGTATTTGGTTTTATATTGAGGTATTTCATCCATTTAGACTTCAGATTTGTGCTGGGTGAAAAATATGGATATATTTGCATTCTTATAATTGAGAAGCCAAGATTGCCCAGCACAATTTGTTGATTTAAATAATCAAAATATTATTGCAAATGAGGAGTGAGAATTGAAAAATTCACTCCTTAATAACTAGAGGCAAAAAATTATATGCAAGTGTATCACATTAATAGAAACACTAGTTTTTAAGTATACAATTCAGACAATGCAAAGAGAGAGTTTACTTTTATTGTAAATTGTAACAAAATATTAATATATTTTAGTAGAAAACTAAAATAAATGTCAGGAAAGATGGTGCAGAGTATAAGACATGAGATGAAGACTGGCGATGGTGACACGTTTTTAATCCAAGCACTAGGGAGACAGAGGCAGGCAGACCTCTGTGAGTTCGATGTCAGCCTGGTCTACAAGAGCTAGTTACAGGACAGGCTCTAAAAAGGGGGGTAGATGAGGTGGAGTAAGAATTTGAATTTTTGAATTAAAATTTTAAGAACCAATGTAGAAAGTCTATGTGGCTGTTTGCACTATAACCCAAAACTGTGGGGACAGAGACAGGAAGATCTCAAGGCCTCAAGAGCCACATAACTAGCTTTGATGAGAAATAATGTTTCAAAGAACTAGAGTACTCAATAATAGAGAGGACATTGGAAATCTGCCATCATTCATTTTTTTCACTTTGCATTTTTATTGATTTTATTGAGCTATACATTTTTCTATGCTCCCCTTCCTCCCTTTCCCCTCCCCTCCAACCTTCTCCCATGGTCCACATGATGCCAATTTACTCAGGAGATCTTGTCATTTTCTACTTCCCATGTAGATAAGTATGACTTTCTTAGGGTCCTCATTGTTGTCTAGGTTCTTTAGCATTGTGAATTGTAAGCTGGTTTTCTTTGCTTTATGTCTAAAAGTCACTTATGAGTAAGTACATATTATATATAAATAGCAGCATTGTTTGTCATAGCCAGAATCTGGAAACAACCTAAATGCCCCTTGACAGAAGAATGGATAAGGAAAATTTACACAATGGAGTACTACATAACAGAAAAAAAAATAATGACATCTTGAATTTTGCAGGCAAATGGATGGGTCTAGAAAACGTCTTATTGAGTGAGATAACCAAGACTCAAAAATACAAATATCACTATTTTTATAAGATGGCCAACGTTCATTCTCATAACATGACCTAAGTATCTCATACATTATTGCAGTATCCTGTAGCTTACTTTCTGCTCTAAATGGAGATGTTTCTTAATGGCATCATTGTATGGCCTCTCTATTCATGGGGCACCTAGAATCCTCCTGAGACTTGTCATCTCAAACACATTTGGCTGCCGTTCTGAGGAGCATTTCATTGTCCAGGTTTTAGAGTTGGAAAAGAAAGAAGGAAAGAAGGCAGCTCAAGACAAGTGTCTCATATACTTGTAATTTTGTTGTCATTTTGTCTTTTTCTAACTAAACCTTTCCTAGTGCATGGAACGCAGCCCCACCTATCCCTATCTGCCTCTTGATGTCTGAAATAGTTCCCTCTTTTGAACTGTGGTTTCCTACAAGATAGACAAAGTGGACTGTTTGCTTGAGGTTTTGATTCTTCATGACAATGTTAAAATCCTTGTGTGCCATTCCCATGGGTTGTATCAGTCTTCTCCATTTTTACTTTCATACCAAGGTTTTCACTTACTTCCACCACTCAATTTACCATGCCCTGCAGCTCATTTGGACTTTCAGCAAAAAGTGCTGTATTGTCGGTGAAATGCAAGTTATTGATTTGCACACAACCTATCTGCACCACTATCTCCTCATCCTCCAGGGCTGTTGCTATTATTAATTCCAGGAATGCATTAAAGAGTAGTGTAGAGAGGATGCATCCCTGCAGCCTTCCTATGATTGTCTTAAACTAATCGCTTAGCTCTCCACAGACTTTCGCTGATGCAATAGTATCTTCATAAGTATTTTCTAATAGTCTTATAATTTTCTCTGGGTATCTGTAAGGCATCATCGTCTCCCAAAATAATTTCATCCAAATGCTATTGAATGCCTTCCTGAAGTCCATGTAACAGACATATAAGTCTTTTCCAAATTCTTTGTATTTTTCTCCCAGTTGCCTCAAATCAAATGTGTTCCTCTTAGCTCTGAATCCGTACTGGGCATCTGCTATAATTTCTCTGTTCTGCTTTTGATCCTCTGCAAGATAATGGGGAAGAACTTATTGCTAAGGCACAACAAACTAATGTCCCTGTAATCTGAGCAGTCCAGCTTGTCCTTCTTCTTGTATTTGGGAATTATGATTGAGTGCTTCCATTCCTTGGGATTCACTTTGTGTTCCCATATCTCTCTGAACAGTCTGAGAAGTGCCTCAGCCCCTTAGCCTATTGTACCTGCCTCTAGCTCCTCCACCATGGATCATTCTCTCCTAGGCATTCCTGCATTTTTCTCTCATGATACTCTCCTCTATTTCACTCCTGTCACTATCTAATATTTCCTCATCATCTCTGGTGTACAAGTGACTGCCGAAGTGTTTCTCGTTGTAGTCTTCATTGACAGCATTAGGGTCATTGCATAGGGAGGACATCCAAGTAATGTCTCCATCTTTGCTTTAATGCCTCTAGTTCTGTTAACAAATGGCCTCATCCATCTTTAATCATCTGAATCTGAGGAGCATATTTGGCAGTTATATCTGATAGCTTCGTAGACTATATGTGTTTTATTGTGGAGTCAGTCTCTTTGACCTCTTTGCATATATACCTTATATATACAGCTCTCTATTCTTCTTTGCTTGTCTTTTGATCTCCCTGCATGGATAGTTGTGATGTTTTGCTGTCTGCAGAATGCCTCCTTTTTAGCTCTTTAGCTTCCTTCTTTCTTCTGCTGGGTTGTTTGTCTCTGCAGTAAGCCATTCTACTGGTTTTACCCTTTTTGCATAACCAAGCATCTCCCTTGAAGCCTCCCGTATAGGTATTTTGATTTTCTCCTATTTGCTTTCTATATTTGTAAAGGGTTTTTAATAACTTCCCTCACCTTTTCTTCAGCGGTTCTCTTATACTCTCTCCATACAGCTGGGTTCATTGGTTGTTTACAGTCTTCTGATTCTTCTTGCCTGGTGTGCCCCTCCTAAGTTTCATTTGAATGTTGGCCATAGCAAGTTGGTGATATGACCCTAAGTCAATACCAGGAGATGACTGGCTGCTTTGAATGCTAGATAAGAGTTTTCTGTTGACCAGAATGTAGACAATTTGGCTGTATGTTTGTTAGGGTATTCCCATGTACAGTATCTTGATGGTTTGGCATGCTTCAATTTTGTGCTAGATGTGTACAAATCATTTACATAGCAGAGTTCGTGCAGTCGTTCAACTCAATCTTTGGTTTGTCTGAATCCATATGTTCCCATGACGCTATAGTCCATTAGTCCATTCTTTCTCTAGAAGCTTCTCTTGCATTGAAGTTACCCATAATGATTAATATGTCTTTCTTATGTACCCTACTTACCTTGTTCTGTAGATTTGTGTAGAAACTGTTGATGAAGTCTCTTCTGCTTCCACTGTTGGCACAATACCTGTATGATAGTTACTGGATGTGCCAATGTCTGAAATCTAGCTGATATAATTCGGTCATTTATTGGTCTGTACCAAAGCATGCATTTTTTAATCAAACTGGATAGCACTAAAGCCACACCTGCTGTGCTTTCCTCTCCACCTGAGTTTATAATCTTGCATCCATTTACTACAAGTTCTTGTGTTCCTGTCCAATATGTTTCTGTCGATCCAAAGACATCCCATCTGAAGTGTCTGAGCTCATGCATGAGCAAGTCAGTTCCCCAGACTCTTTCTAGTGTTCTCACATCCCAGTCCCTATGTCGTGACTTTTTTGGCCCGAGGAAGTGCCCTTCCTGCTCATTTCTATTGGCTGCCCTCCCCGCTTTTGGCTTTAAGAGAGAAGCATGTCCTGCGCTGAGGACATGGAGGTACTGGGGCACTGTCAGATTCTAGGACTTAATAAGCAGGAATAGAAGGAAAAGGAAGAATTTTAAAATTTATATAGTGAAATGCTTTAGTTTCTATATGAAATTTATCTAGGCTAAGAATGAGGAAAATGAGATTTATGACCTTGTGTTTTTTGGAGTACTATTAAGTCTTAAATATGTAGAAATATATTTAATCAAAAAAGTGAAACTGTTATTTTTGAAACATATAAAAATGCATGCTGTCAAGGTGTTTCAATTATAGTAGCAACAAAATAAAAATGTAAGAAAATAAATCTAAACTATGGTGAGGAAAGGCCATTCATGCTTCTTAAGAGCTGTGCAGGCTAGAACCCCTGACCGTCTGCAGCACAACATGTCATGCATAATGAGCTTCCACAGCTAAGGTTACCTATCACTTTCATTTCCATTCAGCCATAAAGAAACTCTGAATTATGAATTTCTGTTTTTAATTGTAATCTGATTATCAGTTTCATAAACACCAGTTGCTATGAACAAGTCATCCTCCAATATTAAACTACAGGTAAGTGCATTTCTTCAAGTATGTCTATGTGTATAGAATACACACAAATGCAGATACACACACATATATTATATGTATGTATATTTATATATATAATGTATCACTTAATTATGGCTCTACAACATCAAAATAAAGTCTACATCAAAGGATCTATCATTGAACATTTTTAAAACTTTTCTTAAATATTATTCATATTTGAATGTATGAATAATAACATAAAAATTTAAGGCATTTTGGTCAATTCATGAAGGAAAATTAGCAGTTTTGACTTGACGTTAGGTCAATGATCAAATGGAGAAGCATCAACTTGCTTAGAACTGACTAAACTTTATAGAAAATAGCTGTGTGAAGTACTGTATTACATGTTTAAACTTGTTATCTAAGAAATGCATTTAATCCATTTTTATAACAGAGACATGTGATGAAGATATACGTTTCTAACAAATATCAACTCATCTTAGAAACTTTATGGTAAACAGAATAAGCACAAGAAAAATAGTAACTACAAAGAAGGGAATATTAAAACAAAATACAAAATTTATTGATAATATCATGCCTAAATTATTAATTTATGATATAAATCACACATTTCGTTCAAAGAGCTTGTTATCCAATTGAAGTTTTCTAAAAAATATTTATAGGAAAGTAAAATTAATTTTACATTTGGAAATATCAGTAATAATAAAACAAAATGTACACATGGTCATGTGGGTAAAGGTAGGACATTCAGGGCTTTTGAGAGAACCAAGAAGCAATGGTGACACATCTTGGACTCAAAAGAGTAAAACTGTAACTGTGAGAAATTATTTTCTCTTGTACGAGAGGGCAGTAAGGAAATTCATTCATTTGACAAACACAGGGAATGAAAGAGAGAATCTACCAAAGCAGAAGGTCAAAGAAAAGGAAATAAAGCCCTCTGTCTCCACTCTTTACTCTCTTCCCTACATTTGAAATCTGCAGAAGACCCACCACTTCATCAATTCTCCTGGAAAGCAGAGGGAGAAGATCACCTGGAGTAAAAATTAATAAGAAATGGTCCACAAAGGATGAAAGCAGATGGACACTTTGGTGTTGATGATCTGACAACTCCATGGTCTGACAACGCCAAGAAGTTTTCCACAACATAACAATGAGAGCGTGATATGCAGACCAGGGAAGGGTGGGGAAATTGCTGAGTCATGTAGCAGGTGAAAAGGACTCATAAAGAGTATGTGAGGACTACTTAACAGGGGTCACAGAAATTGCAAGCAATATATTAGTTTAAAACACTAAATCACTCCATCATTGTCAACTGGAAATCAAATCACCTCTGCTCTGCCTTTTCCTGGTATTTCTGAGACCACATGTAATTGCATTTCCAGGGGCATCCATCTCCCCATAACCCCGCCTCAGCTTTACAAACACAGACAAGAGCCATAGTATTTGCCCTAGCTTTCTTTTCACTCTTTGGTTTATACAATCCAAGATTGTTGACCCCCTATCCAGCTTTCCAAATTTTCTTTCTGTTTCTTTAAGCCTATTTTAAATAGTGCTTTTAGGCAAAATTTTTTTCTAAGACACGTTTAAGTCTCTGGCCCACAGAACTTATTCTGCAATTCAATTGCTCTTATAGTAAGAACTACACAATGTAGTACTGATTGATTTCTTAATGTTCATAAGTATTCATCTTACTTCGCTTCCTGATGCAAAATAGAGACATAATTTTCCTCTTATCTTTTTATGTGCCCTTTAATAGATAGCATAAATCAAAATTAAATCACCATGACACAGTTAAATATATATTCTTAACAAATTATATATGTTTAAATTAATTTTGCTCTTAACTTCATTTAACTAAGGTGTAATTTGATGCTAAACTAGATTTTGGATTTGTAGGAATTGAAGTTCAGGTAGGAAACAGCATTCTACTCAACTGAAGAGGTAATTAGTTGAGCAGAGACTATAGACATCAAAAACTCATTTCTTTTGCTATGCCTTAAAGCACAGGAGGAGTAGTCACGTTCCTTAAAATTCCTGATGGCCAGAGGTTGTATGTTGCAGCTCAGAATATATATTATATTGCTAACCTGTTAGATGCTCATTAAGGTCACTGGAAAACTGGCTCTGGAATTGGATTGACCCATCTTGCTTTGGACCTTTATGCCTAGCATCTTCCAGAAGCACTGGTCCTGACTCAGGCTGGCCTCTGGTTCTGTAACTGGTAGAGGCAGCAATGAGCTATCGTTATTAAAACCTTTGGAAAAAGAAGTTGGGAAGGAGACAGGTTTGTGGATTCTGGAGGAAGGTAATAAGAATGAATAGGATGAAAATACATGGTGTATGTATATAAAATTTTCAAAGAATATATTTTAAAAGCATTATCACTGGGGAGAATTCTAAGAGAGGCACACATATAATCCCCCTGATAAGGGAAAGTAAACAAGATCTCCTTAGGAAAGTGGCCACTTCTGTGGGGTTAGTGAGAAACCAGGAACTAAGGAAACTCCCAGGAAACCTCAAGGATGACCACAGCTAAGAATCTAAGCAGTAGTTGAGAGGGCATGCTGCACGGCCCTTCCCCTGTATTCAGATGGATGACTACCATAATTGTGATCATAGAACTTTGATCCAGTAACTGATGGAAGCAGTTGTAAGATTGACAGCTAAGCACTGAGCCAAACCCCTTGAGTCCAATCACAGAGAAGGAGGAGAGACAATATGAGGAAAGAGGTCAAGACCAAGATGGGGATACCCACAGAAACAGCTGACTCAAGCTAGTGGGAGCTTATTGACCCCAAACAGACAGCTGAGCAAATATCATAAGGACAAACTAGACCCTCTGAATGTAGGTGACAGTTTGTGTGGCATGGGACCACTAGCAGTGGAACCAATACTGATCCCTAGTTAATGAACTGACTCTTTGGAGCCCATTCCCTAAGGAGAAATACTTTGCTCAACTTAGGTACAGGGGAACTTGTCCTGTCTTAAGTGATGTAACAGACTTTGTTGAATTAGCATGGGAGGTCTCACCCTCTCTGATGAGTGGATGGGGGTGGTGTGGGTAGAAGGTACATACAGAACATATATATGTAGGGAATGCTCTAAAAATCTAAAGTGTCTAAGGAGAAAAAAAATGACCCAATCTTTCTTGTTTTCATTTTTTCTGTGATTGTGTTCTATTATCGTTTTATAACATTAAAAGAGGAAGAATGTCCCTGGTAATACATATTTTAGGAATTGGATGTATGGGGCACAGAGTGGGGAGGAGAACAGGGAGAAGCAGTGGAGCACAACCACTACATTAGGGGTTGACGGCTAGTTTATTTCTTCTTGATTTTCTGGCCTGAAATTAATTCAAGTAAGTAAAATAAATTCAATTACTTTCTCTAGCTCATCCAAAGTCCAAAAAGATTTTATAGATTCGGTGATTTTATTTTCACAGTAGCATGTCTATAGAGAAGTACTCTCATGTCCACTGACAGAACGCTTGAAGAAGTTATCTAAGGCTGAAAGTTCTCAAGCAAGAATTAATGTTAAGTATGTGCTTTGGGTTTATTTGACAATTTTGTTCACCAGAGAAGTGGACCATTTACCCATATTTTCCATAGACAAACTAGTTCACATATGTCTAGGTCTTTGTAATACCCTTTCTATTGATAGTTTCCTGAAATGACACTAAAATCCTGATATCAAAGCAGCAAAGAAAGTTTGTCAATAAGCCTTCCTCTAAGCATCAAGAGAAAAAGAAGATGAAACATTTAAGTCATATGTGAGAACTTGAACCTCAGAAAGAAGATCACAAATATTTGTCTACTGTAGATTTTGATATTCTTGACATATCTGTAACCCTCAACCTTTGTTGGTTAGTCCTATGTCAACTGGACACAATGTGGAGTCATCTGAAAAAGTAAACCTTATTTGAGAAAATGCCTCCAAATAGACTAAGTTAGTGATGGGAGAAGTCACTGTGGACATTTCTACCCCTGGACTGGGGTCCTGGGTTCTATAAGAAGTCAACCTGATCCTCTTTTTGGGTCTGGCTTACCTCACTCAGGATATTGTTTTCTCTTTCCATCCATTTGTATGCAAAATTCAGGAAGTCCTTGTTTTTTACTGCTGAGTAGTACTCTAATATGTATATATTCTTCATCCATTCTTCCATTGAAGGGCATCTAGGTTATTTCCAGGTTCTGGCTATTACAAACAATGCTGCTATGAACATAATTGAGCATATACTTTTGTTGTATGATAGGGCCTCTCTTGGGTATATTCCCAAGAGTGGTATTGCTGGGTTCGCAAGGGGTGCACCCACACACTGAGACAATGGGGATGTTCTATCCGGAACCCACCAAGACCAGCTGGCCCGGGTCGGAAAAAGCATGGGTTAAAACTGGACTCGCTGAACATAGCTGACGATGAGGACTGCTGAGAACTCAAGAACAATGGCAATGGGTTTTTGATCCTACTGCACATACTGGCTTTGGGGGAGCCTAGGCAGTTTGGATGCTCACCTTACTAGACCTGGATGGAGGTGGGTGTTCCTTGGACTTCCCACAGGTCAGGGAACCCTGATTGCTCTTCCAGCTGATGTGGGAGGGGAACTTGATCGGGGGAGGGGGAGGGAAATGGGAGGCGGTGGCGGGGAAGAGGCAGAAATCTTTAATAAATAAATAAATTAAAAAAAAAGAAGTCAACCTGAGCAAGCCATGGGTAGTAAGCCAGTAGGTAGCCTCTTTCATGGCTTCTTCATCAGCTCCTGCCTCTGGGTTCCTACCCTGATTCAGGTCTTGCCTTGACTTCCTCAAGTGATAGGCTATAATCTCAAAGTATAATCCAAATAAATATTTTCCTTCCCAAATTGATTTTTGCCCATGGTCTCTCATCAATAAAAACCTTAAGACACAACACTATTTATTACATTCAATATTAATATTTTCTCTTCTGAATTCTGGGTGACTCTTTCTATGGACCAGATAAGTATGTGTTCTAATCATAAGCAATCAATTATTGATCTTAACAGAGAAGGTGGTTCTTGCTGACCAAACTGTCAAATAAGTCAAATTCCTCATTGCATGTAAAGCAAGCTGTATGCTTGACTAGTGAGGTTCAGTCTACCATGAAAACCATCTCAAGGTGATTTGCACAAAGCAAACACAACTACAAACAAAACAACCCACACAGTATATCATCCTCTAAATTCATCTCTTCCAGACAGTAATTTCTTTTTCACATTTCTCTGCTGGACTGATACCACAAGAACCACATCCGGCAGTTATCACATAGCCAGAGCACCAGGAGCCTCAAGGCACAGGAAGAAACACACACAGGTGAAATCTGCAAACAAGGAGAGGGAATGGTCAGGTGAAAATCAGTCTTTGTGTGACCGGACTAGGTTTCCTGACTGTCAACCTTAGGAAAGGTGGGTTAAAAATTTGGTAAATTAGAGCTTTATTTAAGGTATGTATCTCTCTTAGATGCAGGACAGAGCTAAGCATCTTTCTTCTTCATTATATTCTGAGTAAAATGACCATTTCAGACTCCACTTTTGCAGAATAAAATATGATAAATCAAAGAATATTTTCCTACCTTTTTTTCTGTGACTGGTAAAAGATTACTTTGTTATATCAACTGTTTACTTGCTGCTAAAATGTGATATTTGAACATGGAAAATAATATGAACCTTTACGAACAGGAAAATGATAATAAAATATGAAAACATAAGTGTTTCTTTCTCCTAACTATCCTGATTTGCATTGTTTGAATTCTATATGTCCTTAACACCATACAGAATAGTAAATCCATTTTCAGACACCCTTGAAGCTATATATCACCTTTTGACTAAATTACAGCCAATGTAACGTTATGTATTTGTTATGGAAGTATCTAGGAATGCTTTATGTCATAGAGTGTGTACAAACTTTGTTTTCTCCATTTATATTTTTCTTCATTCTATTCTGTGTTATAAAAAAATAATGGCACTTTCATGTATCATGATGACAAATCAATGTTGTAGAGATATTCCTGCCTCAGTCATGAGGTATTTACTGTAGAGTCTTGACACATAACCAGATAGGAGTTAATTTCTATATTGCTTGAGAAACTAAGATATTTGTTGAACATATGACTAATAAACAGCACACTTCCTGAAATTATAAGTCCTCTAACTATAATTCTGTAATTGTTAAGCTAGTAAATTTATTATAAAACAGGTAGTAAATAAAAAGACTTCTGTTTTTTCTGGGTATGCCAACTGTAGAAATCTATAACCTCATGTCTGGAAAGTTTGAAAGAGATAAGTAAATTTATATAAAAAATTGAGCCATAGGAAGGAGCTTGAATGTTAATGAAAGGGCAAAAGATAATTTCCTCCTGAAGTTGTAAGCTCACTGAAAAGAGTTGGTTAAAAGGTTCTGGCTTTTCCAAGACTTAGTTTATCTTTTGACATTAAAATAAAGTCTTGGAGGCCACCTGGTTTATAAAGGACAGAAATTCATTTGAACCATAGTTCTAGAAATTGATGAATAAGAAAGAATGGCAATGGATTCTGGGAAGATGCTTCCTAATTTGTCTGTCTATGGCAGAAAGGATGAACATCAGGATTTTGTGCAGAGATCAAAGCAGAGAAAGAATATCTCTCATAATGAATCTGCTCTTGCAATATCACCATGATCCACTTCATTATCTGTTTATCAGAAATAGTTCTCATGTCCTAATCACCTCATAAGCCTGTTCCTGCCAATACAGTTACTATGACAATTAAATTTCTACACATATCTTGGAGAGGCTATCGAAGGCCCAGTACTTACTGTCTTAAGAAGATATTTAATTTATTGTCAAGGTAACCAGTGTGGATTAGCAAAATTGAAATGGATAAAATTTTTCATATAAAAGGCCAGAGAACATATACTAAAAATCAAGGTTTAAAGAGATTTTTCTGCTAAGGGAACATAACTACAAATTTTACTAGAAAAAACAAATAATTTATAGTGTTATTAAATAGATCTCCTTGTTCCACAGAACCTGAGATAGATTGGTCTACAAACAGCAGTAAATTGTAACCCAAAGAAATCTCAGGGTTCTAAAATATATATCAAAGAGAAGAAATCACAAACCACAAAGAAAAACAAAATTCCTTCCAAGGGCACGGAATATACAAAGAACAGAAAAAAGTAAACCTTCAAATAGGATGAAATCAGGATTCTGGTGACATGGTAAAAAAAAGGTGCTCTTCCCTTGACATAAGTCTGGAGTCTCCATGCTTGAGGAAGTAGGAGTACTATGTAATTACCATTGCCACATGTTTTTACTATGGTTCCCATCTACATGAGAAGGTATTTAGCCACACAGTGAAGAATATTAAAGTTAAAACTTATTCTGGAAGTTGATGGATATTTGACCTCTTTTCTTTGTTTGTTTAGTAATAACATCAATAACAGAATGAACAGAATGTTCACATATGGAAAAGCAAAAAACCCAGGCTAGCCAATACAATCATGTACAATAAACAAACTCTGGAAGCATCACAATCCCTGACTTCAAACTCTATTACAGAGCTACAGTACTAAAAATATCCTGGCATTGGCATAAAAACAAACAGGGAAACAGGAGGACCAATGGAACCAAATCAGAGACCCAGATCTCAATCATACACATTTGAACACCTGATTTTTGACAAAGAAGCAAAAAATACCAAATTGAAGAAAGAAAGCATATTTAACAAATGGTGCTGGCATAACTGAATATCAACATGTAGAAGAATTAAAATAGATCCATATCTATCACTCTGCATGAAACTCAAGTCCAAATGAATCAAAGAGATCAACAGAAATCCAGCCACACTGAACTTCATAGAAGAGAAAGTGGGAAGTACACTTAAACATATTGGCACAGGAGACCACTTCCTAAATATAATCCCAGTAGCACAGGAACGGAGAGAAACAATTAATAAATGGGACCTCCTGATATTGAAAACCTTCTGTAAAACAAAGGAAACCATCAACAAGACAAAAAGACAGCTTAGAGAATGGGAAAACATCTTCACTAGCCCCACATCAGACAGAGGTCTGATCTCCAAAATATACAAAGAACTCCAGAAACTAATCATTAAAAGAACAAATAATCTAATAAAAACATGGAGTACAGACCTAAACAGAGAACTCTCAACATAGGAATCTAAAATGGCTGAAATACACTTTAGGAAATGCTCAACATCCTTAGTCATCAGAGAAATGAGAATCAAAACAACTCTGAGATTCCCTCTTACACCAGTAAGAATGGCCAAGATCAAAAACACTGATGACAACTTATGCTGGAGAGGTTGTGGAGTAAAGGGAACACTTATGCATTGCTGGTGGGAATGCAAACTGGTACAACCCCTTTGGATGTCAGTGTGGCAATTTCTCAGAAAATTAGGAAACAACCTTCCTCAAGACCCAGTAATACCACTTTTGGGTATATATCCAAAGAATGTTTAATCATGCCACAAAGACATATGCTAAACTGTGTTTATAACAGCATTGTTTGTCATAGCCAGAACTTGGAAAAAAACCTAAGTGACCCTTGACTGAAAAATGGATAACGAAAATGTGATACATTTAAACAATGGAGTTCTACATAGCAGAAAGAAATAATGACATCTTGAAATTTGGAGGCAAATGGATAGAGATAGAAAACATAATATTGAGTGAGGTAATCCAGACCCAGAAAGTTAATTATCATATGCATTCACTTTTAAGTATTTTTTTAAAACACTTAAAATCACAAATCCCTACAAATCACAATCCCAGAGAATCAAGACAACAATGTGGACTCTAAGAGAGACATACATGGATATAATCTACATGAAAAGTAGTAAAATACAAGATCTCCTGAGTAAATTGGGAGCATGGGGATCATGGGAGATGGTTGAAGGATAGGGATGAGGCAGTGAAGGGAGCAGAAAAAAATGTATTGTTCAATAAAATTGACAAAAAAAATGGTTTAAAAAGAAGGAACTTTTCATTTTCATCATTATTATTAGAGAATCATAGAGATTGGAGAGTACAAAGACTGTTTTCAGTATTTTTATTAGTCATTTTTGTTTGTTCTTTACTGCTTTATTATATTATGTTATGAGCACCATTTTGACTTTTGGTTTGTTCATGATACTGTGACTACAATCAAAGTCAGAGTCATTGAATATTTCCTAAAATGTTCTACCTCGCTGTTGTTGCTTTTGGTATATGAATGTGTAGATGATGAAGCTAAGGATGAGATTAACACTCAATAAGTTTTGAACATAACAATAGTGAATTGTCCACAGTTAGGTATAATGAACATTATGTTTTATAATAGATTGTATAGTTTGTTAAATTAGCATGGCTAATATTTATACTTGCGTAATAATGTCTCTTGTCCATCCCCACCCCTTTGTGTAATTGCCATTTTTTTTATGATTTCAAAACCTGATTATCTTAGAAAGTACATTTAAGTAGAGCACACCATATCAACCTTTTTATTGTACTTAATGCCATGCAAGCTGGGCCATGTGTCTTAAATGGCAGGATTGCATTTTCCATCCCTCTTACTCATCATTCTCCTCCTAATAATTAAAACCGGATATGAGAAATCTTTACTTTGTTTATTGCAGCTTTGTTCAGAAGAGTCAAGATGCAAAATCAAACTAATGTTCTTCACTTAATGAGTGGATAAAGTAAATGTGATACAGTCAAACAATGAAATAATATAACTAAATTTCTTCCCCTCCTATTGTACCTTCTTGTTAGTAGACAGATATACAAGGAGTCACAGCATAGCTTGTATTTAAAAATATTTTAGGATATAGATCTCATCGATGGCAATACAAAATCCACTGATCTATATTGCACATAATACCAAACATAATTTATATAAAGAGAAGTAATTACTATACTTTCTTAATTGAATTATATTCAATATTTCTTGTTTCTCGCAGGATAATGAAACTATATTTATCCACTGACTTTCAAATTTAACTAATATAAATGAATTATATCTTTGATAGTATCTGAGTTAGAGATTCTATTGCTGTTAAGAGATACCATGAGGACAGCAACTTTTATAATGGAAATATTTAATTGAGTGACATACAGTTCAGAAGTTCAGTCCATCATCGTCAATGTGAAACATGGTTGTATGCAGTAAGACATGGTGCTAGTGAAGGAGCTGAGAGGTATACATTTTGCTATTCAGGCAACAAGTGATCTGTCTCAGTGGGTGTGGTATAAGCATTAGGAGACCTCAAAGCTCTCCTCCACAGTGACATACTTACTCCAACAAGGCCAATCATATTCCAGTAAGGTCACACCTCCTAGTAGTGGCATTCTCTTTAGGGGCCATTTGTTTCAAACAAGCACAGAGAGGTATAATAATAACTTCATAACAATTTCAAGTAAGTAAGCTGGGAAGTGGTGGCGCATGCCTTTAATCCCAGACTTGGGAGGCAGAGGCAGGCGGATCTCTGTGAGTTCAAGACCAGTCTGGTCTACAAGAGCTAGTTCCAGGACAGGCTCCAAAACCACAGAGAAACCCTGTTCAAGAAAAACCAAAAAAAAAAAAATTCAAGTAAAAGCACAATAATTATCAAAAAAAAGTTTACACATGACAAAATGCAGTAAGAACTTATATTAAAGCTCTACAGTGAGACACAAAAGCAATATGTATGTATACATATATATATGAATGACAAGGATTTATTAGGTTGATTTAGATATTCAAAGAGGAATTAACATCCCACCAGCCATCAACAGGCTGGAGATCCAATGAAGCTGGCATATCTTTATTCCAGGAAGTAGGATTGCTCAAATTAAGACAGAAACCAATGATGTATACTTACATGCAGTCTGGTTCAGAACCCCCAAACCTGAAAAGTCTTGGAGAGCCGCTGGTACAGTCTGCACTCTAAAGGTGAAACATTGGAGTCTTATGTCCACTTTCAACTGCAGAAGAAAAATCTGCCAGAATAAGAAAGTTTTCTTTTTTAAATCATGATTACAGCAACGGTGACTCCATTCTAAATATGATAACATTTTGGAATTAAACGGTGGTTTAATATGTTACTTTGAGCATGAAGCCAGCATGGATAAATACGGTGCATCTTTGTAAAGGGTTTTTCACAGTAACTCTAGAGTGGATAAAAGCTAAGAAAAGTCAAGGTCAGTAATTTTTGCAAAAAGGACTACTGAAGGAGAAGGGGATTTTTACATATTTACTCTCTCACAGTGCCTTCTTATTTCCAATACTATCATGCAACTGAGACATAAAATTCATGCATTTACTATGGATTTTCTCATATTTATTTCTAAGGTGTATTAATTTAGGTGATGGTTTAGCATATTCAGAAAAGTATCATCTATATACATCTATATGTATTGGTTTTAGTGCTAAAACTCAGCAGTTTGTGGGTTTTGCCTTGCAAAGCCAAATGGACCCCTGTAGGAAAGCCACCTCAATCTTATGTATGGGGAGAGGGACAACCAATTTTTGGATAGAACTTTCACTATTATTTATAACCACACAACTAATTAAATGCAGATGTAAAATATTAGGCGTATGGAAATATCCAGTTTTACTATTTAAATATAAATTATTACATACTGTATTGAAGAACTCAGAATCAGATAGACTGGTAGTTACTTGAATTCCCAGCAAGTAAGGAAAAGACAAGAAATAAGAAGTTGAAGATCATGTTAAACTACACACAAATTTTAAGTTTAGAATTATCTACAATGCACCCTGCTCCTAAAATAAAAATAAAACAATATTAACAATAAATAATAAACTTAAAGTTCTGTGTCATCTTATAAGCAAAGATAGGATTATGTAGAAACACACAGAACAGTCACATGAATTACAGTAAAGTGTATCAATATTGCTGGACAAGTTGTGAGTTGAGAGTTAGGGATATGATGAACGTCAACAGGTATATTTAGATTTTTGTATAGGAAGATGTCATTTGTTTTTGTCTTACATTTCAGTAAAATTTGTCTTAAATGTTCAGAGGAAATGTTTTCAGTTGGTAAAGCTTATTTAGTGTTAAGATGTTCTCTCCTTCCAGCACAACCTTTGAAAGATCAATGCCAGGCATTTATTTTTATTCTTCTCTCATCAATATGCTCCCAACGCAGTTTCCCTTCTTCCCTTTATCCCAGTTCCCCACCCACACTTATCCTATGCCCCACATCTGCGTTTATCTGCTTCCCGTCAGAAAAGGTCAGGTCTCCTAGACATATCAACCAAACACACCATATGACGATGCAATAAAACCAGGCACAAACCCTCATATCAAGGCTGGACAAGGCAACCCAGTAAGAGGAAGAGTCCGACAAGCAAGAAAAGAGCCAGAGACAACTCTACCCCCTCTATTAGGAGTTTCACAAAACACCTAAGCTAAATAATCACAGTATGTATGCAGAGAACCTAACTCAAACCCATGGAGACTCTGAGATTTCCACTTCAGTCTCTCTGAGTGCCTATGAACCTTCCTTATTTTGATTTTTTGGGACATGATCTTTTGGTGTCCTTCACACTAGGGATCCTACAATTTTCCTCCCCCTCTTGTGTGGGAATTTCTCCAAACTTCATTTCATGTTTGGGTGTGGGTCTCTGCAACTGTTCACATCAGCTGCTGCTGGAAGCCTTTCTGATGAGAATTGGACTAAGCATGGATCTATGAGATTAACAGAATATTATTAGGAATACTTTCACTGATTTTGTTTCAACTGTATTTTGTATATCCTAGGTCTCTGAGTCACCCATAAGGGTCTATGTCAAAACTTACATTCCCTTATATTTTCTCTGATTCAGTCTTTCTGTAGAATTTATGTATAGTAGTTTTGTAGCCTAAACTAGTTTTAGGATTGAAATTCTCCTACCTCTACTCCCAAGCACTGGATTATTAGCATGCGTTTGAATTTGTTCTTTTCAAATACAGCTTTTTCTTTATTTTTTGAGAATTTCACATACAAGTAATGTATGTGCATGATTTATTATTCACAGTTCTTTTGTTTCTTCCCATGCTCCCACTCCCTCTCAAAATCCATGTCCTCGGGGCTGGAGAGATGGCTCAGAGGTTAAGAGCATTGCCTGCTCTTCCAAAGGTCCTGAGTTCAATTCCCAGCAACCACATGGTGGCTCACAACCATCTGAAATGGGGTTTGGTGCCCTTTTCTGGCCTGCAGGCACACAGACAGAATATTGTATACATAATAAATAAATAAATAAATAAATAAATAAATAAATATTAAAAAAATCCATGTTTTCTTATATGTTCCTTATTATTATTGTACATATGCTTATGTAAATACAATCTACACAGTCCATTTAGTGCTGCTATCTTATATATGTGTTTATAGCTGAATATTTGGGAGTGGCTATCCTTTAAGGGGCTCATTCATAAAAAATACTAATAATGAACTAACAAGGTGTTGTGACAGAGGGACTGGACTTAGTGTTTCTCATGCCAAATGATTACTCTTAACCTCTTTTAAACTGTTTCCTTTAAACTATAATCAACTATTTGAAAGCAACTAAGATTCACAGAAGATAGCAAAAAATACATAAAATAAAGAAAATATAATGAGTCATTTAAAATTTTAAAAATTATCACAAACCAACTTAATATTATAATTGAAAATGCCAGCAATTAAATTTCAGAATTTCTGGAGACTGGCTCCACTGTGTGTTCTCTTAGCACATCTGCAGTTGCATTTGCGAACAGCTCTTAAGAAAATGGACATGCTAGATAAGAGAGTAAGCTTAGATGGCAAGTCAGTGTGCAGGGTAGACTTTTAACTAGGCTAGTGACTATTCCTCAAGATATTAGCTAACAACTTATTTATTAATCAGACTTAGGGGAATCATGGATCTTATTCAGTTCCAAGTTTATAGTGATTTAATAAATGTAAGTGATCCTTGGGTCTGGAATACATCATTCACAGAAATTTGAGGGTCATCACCAAATTCTCTAGGATGCTCTTTCCCTCTCACATCACGCATATCTTGGGGTTGGAACTTAGAGGTTTCTTTCTCTATTAGAAATTATAAGAGGTATTGCTAGCTTGCCTGAGCAATGACATTGCTGGATATCCCTCTTACAGAATCGGATATTGATACAGATTACCTTAAATTGCCTCCAATATTCTACCAGCCATGCCTTATAAACTCATAAAGATAGTGTTCAATTTACAAAATATGCATTATTCAGTCCTATATAAAATCACCCACTAAAAGAATTTTATGGACAGATTACTGAAATGCACCTACTTCTCCACTAATAATATTAACTCCTCTTAGATCTGATGGTGAAAATTGGGGGCAAATGTTTATTAGTATAAAGAGACTTACAAAAATACTTTCATTTGTTTAGTTCCTTTAATGAAAAAGAAAGAATGTATGAATGAATAAATGAATGAGAAGAAAGACAGAAAGAAAAGAGGAGTAAGTGGTTTATATATACCACATGCCATCAGCTTTAAACTTATGTGTCAAAATGGGTATTGACAGTATCCAGAGGCTAAGAGCCACAACAGCATTAATATGTGAAGTAGAGCAGGAGATGTCATGTTAAAAATAAAGTTTATATAAATACATATGTTTTTATATGTATATTACATAGAAAGTTTGATATAAAGATATATATGTAAGCATATGTATATTTATAGACACATGTACACCCAACATTCATATTATCGTATATATATATATGTGTGTGTGTGTGTGTATATATGTGTGTGTATATATATATATACATTTTATCAGCTTGAGAGACATCATTGAAGCTTTTTATTTCAAAGTTTTTTCTTGTTATTTTTTAATTTTGTCAATATTGGTAAACAACCTAAGAAAAAGGTATATTGGCCTAAGGTGAGGTATAAATGTTATAAGTAAAATTTTGTTGTATAAATAGGGTTCCTAACATTACATCCACAAATATAAATGACCTATAGTCATGAAACTGTTCTGATTAGTCAATACATTTTTCTTTGTCCAATATTTCTAGACTATCTTTTAAATCTTTTAAGCTATTAAAAATACTTTGTGATTTAACATTGTGGAAATTCTACTCCTTTCATAATTTATCTGTATATTCTTGTAGTTCTCTAGAGTAAAAGGGAGAGAAATAAGGGTTTAAAATATCTGGCAGATTAGTTCCTTTAAGCATCAATTTCATGACAATTTATAATTAATTAGTGTTGTTTACAATATTTTATATTCTACTCCCCCAGATTAAAGGGCTGGATTTCACACAAACATAATAGGCATATCAGTGTAAGAGAAGTGGAAGAGAGCAGATCTACTGATTGGTTCTCCTGGGAAGAAATAGAATTTAATTCAGGTGTCTGCTTGCTGCTTTTATTCACGGCAAAGAAATGAACTAATGCCAGTCATTCACATGAAACAACATGATTCAGGAAAAGAGCGTTTTTCACTAGGATAAATAACCTCCCTCTTCTGAATAGAAAGCAAACAACAGAATTCTGGCAAAAGTTGCTGATAATAGGTTTGCTCAGCTGAAAGGGAGATGTAGCATTGCTTCTCTTCCAGTAGAGGAATGATTAAAATGACTCCCCACGCCAGGTGCTGTGTGGAGCTTCTGACCTTCAATGTTTGGAGGTGTTGCTTTTGTTTTGCAAGGATAAACCCTGCCTCCACGAAGTGTAATTTTATTGGCCTGGATTGTGGATGAGTGCAGTCACTTTTCTTGCCATTACAGCTAAATTTTCAGCAGGAGATTCCAAAACCTCATCCATTAAAGCTGGATGAGCATCAAGAGAATTAGAAAAGATGCCAGCATTTGTATATATTGCAGACTGTGAGTATGAATCTGCAGCCTGGTATTTGCATTCGCATTCATTTAAGAAGAGACTATAAATTTGATGGAATATATTAATATTGTACCCCATGTCAGTAATAAATAATCCAGATCCTGAAATGCTCATCTTAAATTCAGAATGTTAGCATGTTCTCAGTTATCACTTTAAAATTGTTAAAGAAGACAAAACTTTTGTATGTCTCTCTTAGGGTCCTCTTTGTTGTCTAGGTTATCTGGGGTTGTAGATTGTAGGCTGGTTTTTCTTTGTTTTATGCCTAAAAGCCACTTATGAATGAGTAGATATTATATTTGACTTTCTGGGTCTGTGTTACCTCATTCAATATGTTTTTTTCTATACCCATCCATTTACCTGCAAATTTCAAGATGTCATTATTTTTTTACCAATGAATTGTACTTGAAAATGGAGAATATTTTTAACATAATTGTTGTTACTTAATAAAAATAAGATCTATACAAAAAAAGACAAACTACAGAGAGATCACAAGTATTAGTGACAAAAATAGATAATTTGCCCATTAGAAGTGAAGCAACACTTAAAATCTCCAAAACAAGAACATTTCAAAAAATAATGAAAATATAACATTAAAACTTTACTCTATTACAAAATTTAATAAAAAGATAACTGAAACAATTTTCAATTATTCATGTAGTAAATAAGTTTCATTATAGGAATCCTAAGCTCAAATATTGCAAAGATGGTTCAAGGCATAGAAGTGGGATCTAATTTCAAAGGACATATAACACATTAAAAGAGGTTTTTTTGACAAGTCTGTTTCTTAGTAGTACTTTTCTTGAAATCTTCTTTGGCAACTCCACCTACCAAATTCTAAAAATCTACCCCTGTGTGATTGATAACATGAATTGGACTTTCAATTGAGATTCAATGGCTGTATGGTCTTACATTTGAGGGGGAAATCTTGGAAGATGTTCAAGATGTGAATCTTGAGTCCGATTATCAGATTATGTGCTTATGTCTGTGTCTGTGTGTCATGCTGAGCAAATGGATGTAGAAACACAATACTGACTACTCCACTCCTCTAAATCCTGGGACCCATGCCAATGTTCTATTGACAATTTCTGCAATAGAAAGTACACTAGAATGGCACAGTGTAAAAGCAGTGTTGGAGTGGTGGCCTGATAGAAGTCATGTGTTATTGTGGAGCTTCTTACAATGGTGGTTGAAAAATGTGTGAAGCAATATATGGAAATTATGTGCTTTGGAAAATGTGAGAATGTTTACAATAAAAACAATAAAACAATTACTCAAAATTGGCTAAGCTATTTAAAATGGTATTGCACTTATGTGCTGAAACAGGTGCATAAGTAAGCATACCATCTTTAGGAGAAAAGTAAAATTTTGAAAAATATTTGTTTAGATTTGTTTAATAAGCAGAATTATTATTTTTTTGAAAAGGCAAAGCCTAGAAAATGATTGTGCTTTTCTCGTTTTTGTACCTAACAATGGTGAGGGGGGCATTCAGCCTCTATGGATAGGAGGAAACTCTATATCACTCAGAAAGATCACCAGTACATAGCAGGGTAGAGGCAGGCAGATGCAACAGACAAATCTAACCCAAGTGACTAACTTCCAGGGTGCTTAAATTCTGTTATCATCCATGCTTGGGAAACTTCAATCCCAGCAAATTTTTGGGGATTGATGTGAACCTTGTTTTCATACATGAAGGAGAACTTGCCATATTCAGCACATATACTTGGGGACAAAGAAAATTAAATGATAAGAACTTCATCAAAAAGTTTAGCACATGTGATTCATTATCACAGGAAGCATAGGGACCCTTACACACTCAAACAGAAAAATTTCCAGTGGCAAGTCGCCAGACTCAAAATATATAAATAAGTAAGACTGTATGAATTTAGAAGGATATATTTAGGAGCATATATGTATGTACATGACATATATGCATTAAATAACTAATGCAAAAGGGACTATTAATTTAAATATGAGTAGGAAGGTATATATGGGAGGGCTTGGAGAGAGGAAATGAAGAAAGAAATGTTATAATTATATTATAATCTAAAAAGTAAAATAAAACAAAATAATATTAATAAATGTAGTCACGAAGGAAGAGCACTTATATAGGTCAAAACTCATGGTACTACTTGCTCAGAGCATAAATATATTTATTGCTTATTACTCCTGGTGTTTATTAAGTAAATAAAAGAAACAGTTTTTAGATCAATTGACTAATAAATGTTATTTCTGTAGACATGAACACTCCAAAGGAAAGATGCAAAAATTTGAGTGGTCAGATTGATCAAAGGAGATTTCTATTACATAGAAAAAAGGAATAGAAATGTTTTCCTTCAAAAATAAATAAAAATAAATATTAGCCTCCAGATAATCACATTCCTCATTCTAAATATCATAGAATACAAACATCAAAGAAATAAGAGCTGTGATGATAAGGAAGATAAAAGTACATGGATTATTTAAGTTATGATAATACAATCAAAATTTTTACAAGTCACCCAGAGACAAAGGTATAAGAAGACAAGTGTTTTGATTATGTTTAAATGTTAAATGTGGGCACTAAAGTGAATGATGGGGCTTTGTCATGCAAACCTGGTATATAAGATTTTTTCCTCAGAATCCACATAAAGGTGGAAGGATTGAACTGATGTCACAGAGTTGTTCTTTGTCCAATACATATGAAAAATGAGATATTCACGCACATATGATGTATCTCTTTGTCTCTCTCTATGTATCCATCTCTCATACATACAGACCCTCATACACAAATGCAAACACAGCCTTTTAAATTATAAAAATCATATATGAAAATTTTAAACAATACATAATAAAAATTAGAAATAGATAGAAAACTACAGGAATCAGAGGATTACTGTCTAATTGGTCCAGAAATATGGCTGGTTGAAAGGTCCTAAAGGAACTGAAATTTGTTGATCTCCCATACCTGATGCCTTAGACACAGGCTACATGAAAAAATATCATTATCTTGAAAACAACTTTATGCAACTGAGAGCAACAGCAATTAGGAATTTTGGATCAATGCTAGAGAAAAGGCTGGGTAAGAAAGAATACATTAGTCTTGGAGCAGTGGTAAATACTGCATTGGAGGACTTTCTGGAGAATGTTAATCATGGATGCTTTACCTTACCTTGTGGACAGTTTGTGCAAGACTGTACCGTAGATACTAGTCACATAGTATATGTAGATTATATTGTTGATGATCTCTGTACAATCTGCAGGGGAGAAAAACAATAAGCTCACTCTCATTCATTATAAAATCATCACAATAATTACGAATTGAAGTTATTTATTGTCTCTAGCATTGAGGCTGTACAGCAAAGAAATTGAAGTTAGCATTAAAATTTATTAAAGATTTCTGCCTCCTCCCTGCCACCGCCTCCCATTTCCCTCCCCATCCCCCATCAAGTCCCCCTCCCTCATCAGCCCAATAAGCAATCAGGCTTCCCTTCCCTGTGGGAAGTCCAAGGACCTCCCACCTCCATCCAGGTCTAGTAAGATGAGCATCCAAACTGCCTAGGCTCCTCTCCTTCTGCTACTGATTTGGACCTTGAGATTTCAGTCCAGTGCTCCAATGTGGGTTTCTGTCTCTGTCTCCTTTCATCGCCTGATGAAGGTTAATGCCTATATGTTTTTCTTTGGGTTCACCTTCTTATTTAGCTTCTCTAGGATCACGAATTATAGGCTCAATGTCCTTTATTTATGGCTAGAAACAAAATATGAGTGAGTACATCTCAAGTTCCTCTTTTTGGGTCTGGCTTACCTCACTCAGGATAGTGTTTTCTATTTCCGTCCATTTGTATGCAAAATTCAAGAAGTCAGAAGTCATTGTTTTTTACTGCTGAGTAGTACTCTAATATGTATATATTCCATACTTTCTTCATCCATTCTTCCATTGAAGGGCATCTAAAAAAAAAAGAACAGCAACAAAATGAAAAGAAAAAAATGTCAAAAAAAAATGAGGTATTGATACTTCATTATTAGAATGCTATAAATAATAAATGGAATAGAAAACTCTACAAGAGGGAGGGGTGAGTATAGGGCTCTTCATATCCTTAATTAAAAAACTTTTAAAAAACAACCAAAAAAATGAACTATTTTGTTACTTTGAGATGGCCTAGTGTCCTCTTGTTTCTTCAGTTGTATTTTTGCTTAGTTAAACTTGTTATCATTATTTATTTATTCTTAGTATTAAAAGCAAGCAAAGGCAAAAAAAATCCCACTAAAATAATTAAAAATTATGAAAATTTAAACTTTATTAACAGAACATGTTATAGTATTATGATGATACCGGATACAGGAAAAATTTCTTTTCAGGTGTTTGTAGTGGTCCAGATTGTCCCATGCACAAAATAATCATATCTGTTTAAGAAAAAGTTTTGATAAAAAAGTCAAGTCATACAAATGCATTCTGAAATTGAGAAGAATTTTAGCATATAATAGCAGAGTGAAGGCACAGAGATGTACAAGATATGTCACTAAATCAACTCCCAAAATAGAAGCATTTAATTGATATTTAAGAAAATAAAATATTAGATTACAAATAGTCCACTTTGAAAACATGGATGTAAGCAACCAATATATGGACTGAATGGACTCTGTGTACATATTCGGTGAAATAAATGTCATGGCAATAAAATAAAATGTGGCCACGAATTTGAAAGAGATAAAGTGTGGGAGTGGTTTAATAGATGTGATGGAAGAAAGGGAAGGGTGGATTTAGTAACTTTAGTATGATCGCTAATGATGTAAAACTATTAAAAAGTATAGGAAACAAAGCCTGTGACTTGCGGAGAGTTATGATGTGAACCTGACCTGCTTTAGCAGCAGCATGTGCTAAAAGCATTGCTTCCACCCATAAAGTTCACATGGACCACACATGTTGCTTGTTAATATACATTTTAAATTAAAATAGAATAATATTCCTCCCATCCTTCCCAGTTTTCCCTCTGTCCTCTTCCAGATAACCTCCTGCCACCTCCTCACATGACCTTTCTCAAACTGATGACTTGTTTTCTTCAATTATGGTTGTGACAGAAATATAAATTACATATTATGTATGTATTACATTGTTTTTGTGGGGGGGGGGCAGAGAGACAGAGAGAGAGAGAGGAAGGAAGGAACAGAAAGATGGAAGGAGGGAAAGGAGGGTGACAGAGAAGAAGGAGACAAAATATGAATACAGCATGTGTATTCCATTTTCCTTATTTATGTGTTTATGGTATTTCGGCTAACTGCTTCATGTTGAATAATCAATAAAGGTTCTGCCCTTAGGAAGAGTAATTCTATAAGCAATCATTACTTGTCTATTGTTCTTTCTCTAGACCTGAGATTTTCCCCCTTTCAGGTTAGCATGTCTACTGATATTACCATTGTTCTGGTATTTCTTATGCAGCAATTTCTAAAAGAGTCTCCTTCACAGACTACTTCATGGCATTCTTGCAACCATATTTCTGTGTGTGCCCTCTTCTGCAAATCCCCTGAATCATAGATTTAGGTGTGATATAGAAATTGTAGCTGTTTCTACTGGTGCTGGACTCCCTACTGCCTCATGATACCTACATTTTCCCTGGTTGCAGTATTCTGTGATGGCCTCTTTTGCTATAAAGAGAAACCTCTTTGATGAGGGGTGGTAGCTACATTCATTTGTGGCTTATAAGATAAGATTTAGAATGTAATAAGGAGTTATGAAGATCACATATTTTATTCTGAAGACTCATTGCAAAAATATTATGCTAGCATTATTATAGATTTTAACATTACACTAGTGAAATCACCAATGCAACTCTGGGGTTCCTTTCACAGAATTTTCTTAAGAATGAATGTTATAAAAAAAAAGTGTACATAGCAAATGTTACTTTAGGGTCTGGAGAGGTGGCTCAGAGGTTAAGAGAACTGGCTACTATTCCAGAGGTCCTGAATTCAATCCCCAGTAACCACATGGTGGCTCACAACTACCTGTAATGAAATCTACTGTCCTCTTCTGTCATGTTTGCATGCATGCAGGCGGTACATTGTGTACATAATAAATAAATCTTAAGAAAATGTTATTTTATTGAACAAGTAGTCTTAACTATTCCAATTTATATCTTAATAAAGCCGTCAGACTGTCATTCTTAGATTCCCTTGCAGTCTCAGTTCTTTACTTACCCCATACAATTCAACTCAGTCCCAATATGTTTTCACTATTTGCATTCAACATAATTCAAATGTAGTATTCCATTTATTGCTCATGATCTATTTAAGGCTTCTTTTGCTCCACATCTCGGCAGGCTTTCATTCTCACACCCATTCTGTTTCTCCTGACTGATTCATTTTCTCTAGCTTTCAATGTCTTGTGACACACTAGTTGTCTTCCATTCCACAACACTGATCATTCTTGGTATGTTTTTGTAGCTTTGCTCTCTCACAGGAAAAATGTGGTAGATCAAGTATAAAGTGGCCTAAGGTATTACATTAGGAAGGAGGGGTCAGAATTCAGCCTGAATTCCCTGCCTTCAGAAGAAATGCCTGTAGAGTTTGCTGGAGCTAGGATCAAGGGATACCAGTCCTTATGCTAGTAGGTGTCTATATTCAAAGCATAAGTAAGCTTTTCCTACTTCTTATGGTGGGAGGTATGATGCTAACTGGGAGCCAGTTGTCCAGTAAAGTAAGGCTGAGAAATGGAAATGCTATCTTTCTTGATAATTATGTTTCAAAGATGACTCCCAGGGACTTGAAAATGGCAATTGCAGATCATCAAACTAGAAGAAAGCTTTTAAAAATTTACATCTCAAAAGCACGGAAAATAATTTAGACTTATATGTTTTCTTAAGAGGAGGCACTCAAAGAAGAAGGCTGAGAGGCTACAGAGAGTGTGGGAGGAGCTGCCTGAAATTTACATAGTCTCAGAGTTGAGGGGAATGTTAAGGCCAACACGGTACATCAGGTATTTGAATTTGCAATTTAAGAATTCTGTAATTCTGTCTCTTGTTTTGTCTATCTCTATGGCTTCTTTATCAGAGTATTGCTCTTAAGTCCTATCACAACTATCTCCTGTTTATTTCAAACTGTCTAGTCAACTGTCCAAATCTTATTTTCACTTTTGCTTTCCAGGGAGCTCCACATTGATGAACCTTCGGTCAGCATATATTCCCAGATAACTTTGAACTTCTTCAGTTTCCCAGATGCGAGCACTGCTGACTTCTACCACCATGTCTACATTATGAAATGCTAGGGTTAAATCTGGGGCTCTTCGCATGCTGGAACTCATTCCACCAACTGAGTTCTGTCTAAGTTCTGTCTCTTTCCCCACATTATTAAGTATATATAATGGTATGAACAAACAAAAACATTTCCTTTTTCACTTTAAATGAAATTAGTCATTAAATTTTGAATGTATTATATTCTGATGATCTCATAAAAATATCCCCATCAAATTTGTTATTGTTTTCTATAACATATCAT
Organism: Microtus oregoni; assembly: GCF_018167655.1. Lineage (NCBI taxonomy): Eukaryota > Metazoa > Chordata > Mammalia > Rodentia > Cricetidae > Microtus > Microtus oregoni. Next base: position 33,955,456 of record NW_024543070.1, on the reverse strand, counting down.
CTACTGTACATATGGTCCTGCCTGTCATTGCTACCACTACCAATTCTAAACTGTTGTCCTTTCTCCCTTCAATTAATTTTGCTTTACCTGGGAAAATTAAACAACACAAAGCTGTTATACGTTTTTACTTTTTAGAATGCTTCAAGTACATCATTTGATAATAAATGTCCAGAAAAGTATACAACACTCGTATGCCCTACAAAGTCAGAATTTGGAAGCGTATCTTAGGCTGAGTGTCAGCTGGCTCTGCTTCAGCTGTCGGATGTTGCTGGGTTTCACATTGTCTTGACGTCTCACTTCATTCCCCTTACTAAGATTCTTACCTCCGACATAGTTTGGGCTGACTTCCATTTGGCCTCACAATCCCAGACTACTATTTCTCAAGAAGAGATATTGTCTAGCCATGAAAATAGATGCAACTTTCTTTTGATTTGCTTCACTCCCTTCTTGACTTTCTCCTTTATGTCATCATCATGAGTCCTCAAGTGCTGTCTGATTAGCCCCAACCTTAATGAGACTGAATTCAGAATCAAAGTTGCACACTGACCTTATAATTCCAAAGACAAATAATGGAATGAAGACAGTGTTTGACAACTATGGATGATACTACAATGAGTAACATATTATTAAAGGAATGACTCATAACACAAATGTTCAAAAAACTCATATACATACATATATATATATAAACAGTCATACACACTCATATATATATATATATACATATACTCAGCTCCAATATATTAAATAATCTTTAATAACTAAAACCTACAAGTTTTTTCAAATTGCTGATACAAATTTGAATGTAAATATGCATATTTTGTCAAACTGATAACTCTCCTTTCAAAGCATATGTAAATATTATAATACATTGTACCTAAAAGGGTATCAAAACAACCACATCATATAATATTAATTGTTATGGTATCATAATCATGTGTACATCTTTCATTTCATTCAGAAAGTTCAGAAATCTAAACATGTTCTCAAATTTACAATAGTATTAATAAATATTCTTGAGTCTATATTACTTCCTCAAGATATTCAAAATTTTATAAAATTCCAGAAAATTGAGACTTTGCCAAAACTTCAAATATCATGAGAATGATGGCTCTGAAGATTGGTATAAAAATGCTGTATGACATTTGGAAGAAGTTGTTCAATATTAGATGTTACTGAAGATTCTAGAGAAAGTATTAGTGACAGTGATTGCCTACTGACAGTAGACAAGCAGGATCTCATGAGAACACTTTAGCCTGAAAAGTTGCCAGTAGATTACATATAACATGATTTAGGACACAGAATTCAAATTCAAATTAAATACAAGGTATACATTCTAAATAAATAAATAAATAAATAAATAATGATCATTGTATTCTGGAAAAAATAGGCATCTCATTAGTCATGTGTCTATAACTTAATTCAAAGACTTAACAGAATAAAATGAGATGTGGATTCAATGGCAAGAAAGGCTAACCAAAATATCATAAGCCTCTGAATTTTAACTTATCCTCTTTTTCTAGATGAAAAACAGAAAGTAGGGGAAATATTTTTAAAATCAAAATAGAATAGCTATAGAATACTAGTTTATTAATCATTAAAAATTTGGGGTAATAATGGCCAGAGTAGAATATATAATGTGAAAAACATTCTAATCTCCTCTTAGTAACAGTTGATTGAAGATTCTGGAAAAATATTTCATATTATTCTACAAATAGCTTACATATAGGCAGTAAGAAAAAGTAACAAATTACACATTTAGTCTTACATTAAACGCCAGACATTATTATTATGATACATAGTAATTAGAAGTATTTTAAATAACAAATGATAGAATTATTAAAATTATTAGGATATTAGTATTTAAAAAGAATTGGGTAATTCATTAATTGCAATTAATAATTAATCATAATAATTTGAAAACTAAATAAAGTGAGTTTGTTTGGGAATGGAAAATTTAAAAAACTCATGCAAGTTACATGTAAAATCCATTCATTTGGTTACTAAAATAGACTGATAAGAAATCTGAGACCAGCCTAAATTACCTAGATAATTCTAGAGAAGCCCAACATACAAACAAAAAAGTATGTGTTTGTGTGTGTGTGTGTGTGTGTGTGTGTGTGTGTGTGTGTGTGTAATTTTATGGACTTTTAAATATAGCAAAAACTGGACTAGAAACTATGATTATTACTTATTTTAGACTGTACACATATTGTCTGAGTTTGGATTTCTAGTTCTGTTATGAAATGTCATGACCAAAAGCAACTTAAGTAAGAAAATATTTACTTTAGCTTACACTTTCTATAATCTATAACCATAGGAGGGCAGGGCAGGGAATTGAGACAGGAACCTGGAAGCAGGAGCTGATGCAGAGGCCATGGATAAGTTTACTACTTTACCACTAATGGCTTGCTCAGCCTTCTCATTCCACACAACTAGATATACCTTGCCACATTAATCATCAGTCAAGAAAATACATCACAAACCAATCTGGTGGCCATTTTCTCATTTGTAGTTTTCAAAATTATTCTAGTTTTTGTCAAGTTGACAAGAAAAGTAGCCAATACACTATCATTTGTAATCAAATAAAATGAAATTATAATATATTTTTTAAATTAATATTTTGGACCAGACTGAGTCACAACAAAACAAACCTGGACATGAAAATGAATTATCTAACATGTACTTACTGCTCCTACACATGGACTGTCACCTTATCAACCTCATTTTAAAAAAAAAAAATAATTTGTTTTATTTTTTTAAGTGAAAAGAAAACAAACTATCTTTTTTTTTTCATTTTACATACCAATTCTGGGAAGACAAAAGGCAGAGAGTAAGAGACAAGTCAGATACATAAGAAGCAAGGTGAGAATTCCTTATTGAGAAAAGGTACCAAGTCACAGGGTTAAACATAGATAAGAATTATGAGTTAATTTAAGTTGTAAGAGCTACTTAATAATAAGCCTGAGCTAACAGATCAAAAAGTTTATAATTAATTTAAGCCTCTGCATGCTTCTTTGGGACTGAATTGCTGTGAGACAGGGAAAGACAGAAACTTCCATCTATAAATGATGCCCAAATGTTTGGCAAGAATTTCCACATGAAGCCTGAGGAAGCCTTAAAAACAGCTTTTTAAAATAAGGATGTTATAAAGTACTCGAGACAGACAAGAACAGAGTAAATTGAACTTCTTGGTAACTGTCTTTACTCCAGTGGGCTCTGTTTGCTGGCAGCAAACAGAGGCACAGCTCCTTTAAGAGAGGCTTCCTGATTCGCGGTTAGTGGTGAAAACCTCACAGCTCTCTTAGGAGGTTGTGCCACCAAACACTTAAATGCTGATTATGAGTGACTGCCATCAGGTTTCTTGCTGGTGGCATGGACCTAGAAACTGCAAAGAGCTGTGGAAATAAATGTGACTCACTGAAGTGTCTGTTGAAGTTAAAATCTCAAAAAAAAACTAAGGAATACATAGGAGCCAGCCACCAAAGCCACAGCTTTAATTCTAGTTGTAATGCTTAGCAGATTAAAGATCCATGTGGTCAGAAAAAAAAAAACAGAGATAGATAAACAGTAAGAAAGATTCAGATTTAAAAATACACTCTAAATGGTTTAAAGTGTGTTTAAAAATATATGTAGGCTTGGGAGAGAAAAAACAGGTAGAGAAAGTGCTTTGAAAAAGGAGTAGTCAGGTGTGGTGGCACACTTTTAATCCCAACACTTGGGAGGCAGAACCAGGCAGACCTTTATGAATCTGAGACCAGTCTGATATAAAGAGTGAGTTCCAGGACAGCCAAAGATATATAGAGAAACCCTGTCTCTAAAAACAAAAAATAAACATGAAAGAAAGCCTCACAAAGATGGAAAATACATAGAGAATCTTGATACTATATGTTATTGTGTTGTCTTCAAATTGTTTGACTGCAGAGGAAGGAGCAACAACAGCTAAAAACATTTGACTATAAATGCTACTGGATTAATCTAACCTATATATTTTGAAAATGCCTGGAGTTCAAAATGTAAGTCAAAAGTTATTTTACTTTGTAGAAGGGATTTTGCTTTTGTTTCCATAGGAAATAAGAAGCTATGAATTAATTCTGTGTTTAAAAACATCAAGTTTGATTAAGGAAGGCTCGCTAAAATTTCCCAATAGGAACAGATGGCCCAGATGATCCAGCATTTCAGAATCCTCTCCTGTAGGTTCCTTTGAGTTTTACATCCAGAACAGCCTCAAGACTACTGGCTGAGATGGTCCAGCCTGACAAATATTCTAGTAAGGATTTGACCGTAATCCTAAATTTTCCCAAGGTCCTCAAAGGTTACAAGCAACCCCAATGAGCAGGAAGTAGATTCAAAACCTATGACCACATTCCCAAAAACTGGATTATGGATCTTTGTTTAGAGTATTGTTTCAAGCCTTCTTGGATATTACTCAGGAAATTTTCTAAAGAAAGGATATTATATTCAGAGTTCTTGTTTTCAGAAGAAAAAAGTGGAAATGCTGTGTGATAATGCTTTTGTACACTATAAAAAAAAAAAAAAAAAAACACGGATTGACCAGTAGCCAGGCAGGAAATATAGGTGGGGAAACCAGTCTAAGAGAATTCTGGGAAGAGGAAACACAGAGCCAATCAGAGAAATCAGCCAAATGCAGAATAAAGCCACGTGGCTAAACATAGACAAGAAATTATGGGTTAATGTAAGTTGTAAGAGCTACTTAATAATAAGCCTGAGATAATAGTCCAAACAGTTTAAAATTAATGTAAGCCAGTAGGTTTCTTTGCAACTGAATAGCTGCAGAACCGGGCAGGAGAGAAAATTCTGTCTATACTAATCATTGCAACTATATTGGCATGTCATCTCCTGAAATTCATAGTTTATATCTGGCTAAATTTTAATGTCATATATTCTGTAGGTTTTACTAAATATCCAGTTATAGGTCTCTACCATTAATTCAGTGAGGAAAATAATGCTTTTGATAGGTTATATTTTGTAATGTTTTAATTTTAGTCTATTGGTGACCAGTGTAGGTATAATAAGCAAGGACTATTTAAGATGTTTTTTTACAAGTTTACAAAGTAAAGGTTTTTATATAGACCTAGGTACTGACATTCACAAAGAGAGAGGGACTCTCAGGGAAAGGTCTGCATGCATTTAAGGAGAGGTGGCAGGATTTTAAAGAGAGCCTTGCTTTTCATTTCAGAATATTAATTATTCAAATATAAGATTCCTTGTGTCCTATAGATGGTCCATTTATGGGTGATCACAATATGGGTGCCCAGATATTGCCTGATGACCCTTTCACACAGAAAAGACTAGAAACAGATCAAACACAAATCCCACCTTCAGAAACCAAGTCTATTATCAGGATGGAAAGGAGACCCTGGAAGGGAAGAAGTGTGGTTGTGATATGGCCTAGCTGAGATATCCCTGCCAAAAGGAGCAAAGAAGCAAAGCCTTCTGCAGTAACACTGCTCTCCCAGGACTCCAAATGCAGTACAGGTGAGTGCCAAAGCATTGTAGAGCAGACACAAGTCATCTAAATTTAACTTGAACGATGAGGGCATCCTGATTGACTACCCAATGTGCTTTGCTCGGTTCCGTGCACATCACCAGTCAGGTCAGGCCATAAGATCAGGATACTCAGTGCAAGTTGGATGGTAAGAGACAGTTGGTGTCAGTCCTGGCAAATAATTTGGTGGGTGTCAAGTCCTTCTATGTATCTCAAACCCTACACTGAAAGTCACTGATGACTAAGTATCATTTCCTGAAGACTACCTTTGAATACAAAACCAAAACCTTGGCATATCACCCTGAATACACTGACAGGACTAAGTGTCAGGGCCTCTTTGTTTCTTCCTGTCCTGCAGACAATGCCCCCTCATGTGTACATTTGTGTGTATAATTTGACGATTCAGGTTTAGGAACTCAGTAGACACTGTGTGTGTGTGTGTGTGTGTGTGTGTGTGTGTGTGTGTGTGTGTGTGTTTGTCTGTAAGGCAATCTATAAGTAGATGAATCTAATCCTGATCCATGAATGTTTGTGTATGTCAGAGACTGAAAGCATATGCTCATGCATCACTACAGCTACACGTAAAATGGAATGTATTAAAACATTCATGTGCCCAACATAATATATACACAAACACACACCAACCTACATATTCACAGACAAGTACACAAGCTCATAAATTCACACATGAGTGCAATCATGAACATACCAGAGTAGGTGTTAGGTATTGTTAGGTAACTTTTCCTTTACACCAAAATCTTCTCACACATGGCTAGGACTCCTGTCCCGCTAGGTACTAATTATTCTATTGCAACAGTTACATACAAACACACACACACACACACACACACACACACACACACATATGAGTATATGCTATATCATTTCCTGACTTTTTCCCCTACACAGGCAAAGCCTCTCAGTCACGTATATGGAAGGGGATCACATTCAGCTAATTATAGCCTCATCTTAAGCCAAATTCACAGACACAGACACAAATGGATGCCAGGGCCTGCAGACTTCCAAACCATGAATCATCTAATAACACATGCAAAGACCCACAAGAATAGAGAGAGAGTAGGTAACAACAAAAGAGCATGAGACCATGAAAAAGAGAAAGGTTGGTGTGATTTGGGGTCCACTTAGGTGTCTATTTACACATAGTAAAAACCCCCTAAACACACACAAGACCATGATGCCAGGTACTGCTACATTTCCTATTTTTTCCAACCAAAGCCTTACAAGCAGGGCTAGGTGTCATGACGTAAAGGTCTTCAGAACCTTATAGCCACAACCACCACATGCATAGTTTGGTACCAGGTACTGCTCAGAATCTTCTCTTCTATAGCCACTAACACACATACATGGATGGTGATAAGTCATGTGAAGTGCTCCTTTAATAACAACAGGAGCACCCATGAGCACACACACACACATACAAATACACTTACCTGCATGCATGCACACACACATAAATACACTAGTATGTATCATGTTGCTTACACACAAACTTACACAAACATAAACTTTCAATGTATTTTCCCCCTTACAATGAAAGTCACCTATGAGTAAGTTTTTCTTCCTGATAAGTTGCTTTGCGTACACAACCAAACCTATGGTATGTAGCCCTGAAAATATACACAGGGCTAGGTTCAGGACCTCTATTTTTCTTTCTGTCCTACATTAAAGGCCCACACATATTAATTTTCTCCCTCCCCCTTGCTCTCTCTTTCTCAAACATGCAAAAATACATAGACACAGTTACACACACAAACACATAAATAAACACACACATCTAGGTATCATCTCTTGGCACAAAAATGAAGCAAGATGGAAGGAGAGAATTACATACATTCTTTACAAGTGACAATCAAAAAAAAAACAAATAAAAACCAACAGTCTTAGAAAACTAGTTTCAGATTGGGTACTAATACTAAAGAAATGTTCAAAATAGATCCAGGTTGGAAGATAAGTTCACCAAGAGATTGACTATGTTTCCTCAGTGTAGTAGAAAACATACAAATTGTAGAATAAATTGCAGAAGTTGCTACAGTTGAGAAATAGAAATTTATGAATTAAAATGTCCATAACAAAATTAGTACAAGAAATGAGGAAAGTCAGTGAGAAAAATAGTGGTTCGATATGGTTGTGCTTAGAATTGCTTTAATTTTAGGCTATTTATGAGCAGTGTCAGTATAACAAGCCGTGACTAATTGATAATGTAACTTTCGAGTTTATAAAGTAAAGGTCTTTGCATAGACCTTAACATTGGCCTCCTTAGAAAGGAGGGGGCTCTTAAAGAAAGATCTGCATGCACTCAAGACATGGTGCTGGACTTTTAAGAGTGCATGATTTTTCGTTATATACTATTATTTCTTTGAAGAAAGGAATTCCTGGGGTCCTATTGATGTTGCATTTATGGGTGTTCACAAGACAACATTGTACAAATACAGCCTTTCACCATGGAAAGACAACAAAAAGACTAAACACAAATTTCACCTTCAGAAACCAAATCCATTTTCACAACTGAAAGGTGATCCTGAAAAGGAAGAAGTGTGGGTGGTAATGCTGACTAGCTGGGATGTCCCTACACAAAAGACACAAAGAAACAAAGCCTTCTTCTCTAATCCTGTTCTCACAGGACCCCACGTGCAGTCAAAGTGTGTTACCAAGCATTCTCATGCAGACATGAGTCACACGATTTCAACCTGACAAATGAGAGAGTCCCGACTGTCTATCCAATCTGATTGGCTCAGCTCTGTACATGTCACCAATCAGGTCACAAATCTGGATGCACAGCTCGAGTTGGGTGGCTGTCAGGCAGTTGGTGCTAGTCCTGGAAGGTTGAAGGCAGAGCTTTCACTTCAAGGACACCAGTGGCAGATGCAGTACCTACAGAGAGTGTATGAAGCTGCAAATTTGGAGGAGGCGCTTCTGATCTACTCAAACAACACTTGGTATAGCCTGAATGACTGTTGTCTTCCAAGCTGTTTTGTTTTAATGGGACCCACACTGTTCTCTCTCTCTCTCTCTCTCTCTCTCTCTCTCTCTCTCTCTCTCTCTCTCCAACTTTTACCAGCCCTTGTTCCTGCTGGTTGACTAATGAGGATCCCAAGCCTGGATTCTGAGCTACCAAAAACTCTGTTCATCACTCTTTTGTCTAAAGAGTCTGTGACAACTGAAACACCCAGGTCCCAAGAATGTGGACTTCCCCAGGTTGACCACACTTCTCTTCTGTGTCCTCAGTGGCTTGTTTTAGGGTCCCTCAAAATTTACATTTTGTGTCAGGCATGTCAAAAATAGCAAAGTCATCTGCATTGGCTGCTGTTTTCTAGAAATTGATTAAATTTGATTATTGGAGCTATAGGCCTTGTAAACTGTATCTTCTTCAAATATTTATTTGTCACTTTTATGTTACAGTTGTCCTTCTGTTCTTCAGTAATGAACTGAGTTTGAGCATGAACAAAGCCATTTTCATGTGCTGTTGAACTTGAGGGTAAATTTCAAGTACTTTAATATGGATTTTCATGTCTAAGTACATAGACTGCTGGTTTATAATTTATTTTTATGCTATTTTTAGATTATTTTCCTCCATTTACTTACTTATCTACAAGTGTATTACAACACACACTTATGAAAATCCAAATTTGTGTGTGGAAGTCAGGGTATTATTTCCAACGTGTGGGATTAAGGGAAAAAAAGCTCAGATCACCAGTTCTTGTAGTAGACTCCTTTAGGCTATGTAGAATATGTTAGAAAGTGTCTCTTTCTTGCTCCTTATTGAATATTTGAACAAATATTAGAGTTAATTCTTTTTGAAAGTCAGGTAGAATCCATACATGAGAGCTTTCATACCAGCCTTTTTTTCTTGACATTTTATCAGTGAATTTCTTCTAAGCAATGTATTTTGATTGTTTTCCCCTTTCCAATTTTCTCCAACACCCTCCTATCTTCTCATACCATCTAGATTTTTGGTCTTACAAACTTTCAATTATTAAAAAAGGAAAAGAAAAATTTAAATAAAAAATTAAGACCTATAAAATGTCCCCAGAAAAGGATAATGAGTCCAAAAGTATACCACATTTTTATTCAGTTGGTTTTGTGCTTGACAACAATTCCAATACATGTATCCTACCAGGAGGAGTGGTTAAGTCACCCAATGAGAATTCATTGGAGGAAATTGATTCTTCTTTGCCTTCTAGAAACAAATGCTGATGTTTTCCTGGCTGGGGATGGAACCTGGTTCTACTTTCCATTTTCAATGACAGAGCCCTCATCTGACTTGAACCTTTGTACGCTTGTATGTATTGCTGCAATTTCTTTCAGATCATGTGTTCATCAGTTTCCTTGTTTTCTTGGTATTTTCTACTACATTTGGCCCTGAGGATTTTCTGCCTCCTCTTCTGACTACCTTGGCTCCCTGAAACTAGAGGGAAGGTTTTCACAAACTTTCCAATTGGGACGGCTTCACTGTTGTGTGCTGTTTGAGATATTGATCTCTTTGTGTAGCTGTCAACAAAAATCATTTTTTTCAGTGTGTTGCTGTAGCAAAATAAGAGTAGAAGGTTTTCCTGTAGCCTAAGTCCTATCCACTCAGGGTCTTGCCCAAGTGAGCTGTGTCAATAATGGTGTACATTTCCTGGAAGGGCCTTAAATCCAATCAAAAAGTGACTTGTTACGGCCATTGTACTTATTCCAATATTATATCAGTCCATTGTGCTAGTGGGTCACTGTTGTCCTAGGGTTTGTAGCTGGATGATGATGATTACCTTTTTCTTCAGTGGAATGCAGAATACATTTCTGTATCAGGAGTGCTGGTCATCAGGGGTGAGTCCTTTAGCAGTTGAAACACCAGTCAACAACTCCATCTTGGCTGATATACATGAGTGTTGTATTCAGCAATAGCACATAACAATAACTTTGCATCATAGCAATAGCCTTGGCAGTAGAGGTGAGCATTGTGATTTTCTGGTGTGAAAAAGAACAGAATTATGTCAATGAACCCAAATGATTTTCTTGGGATTTTTTTTTTAAAGTATATTGAACTATAATGCTTATTACTAATCTGTGTAGGATTTTATACACAAACTTTTGAGTTCTGAGAGATTACAAATGTTTAGAAATTTGCCATTTGCTCCAGTTTCACAATTCATGGGAGTATAGTTTTCCAAAATACTTCTAAATGAAAGATCAGAGCACCAGGTTTGTCAGGGACATCATGGATACCCAGCCTACAAAATCAATTGACTGGTACTCATAGTGGCTCAAAGAGATTAGAGAGCCTGTGGGATAGGGGTCTTACCTAGATCCTGTGCATATATGTTATTTCCCATAATCTTGATCTTACTTTGGGATTCTTAAGGGTAGGAAAAGTGGTCGCTAAATCTTTATCCTACTTATAGTACCTTTTCCTCCTTCCAGGTTTTGAGTTCAGCCTTGATATGATAGTATGTGCACAGTTTTATAGAAGCATATTATGCTGTGTTTCATTGATGTCCCTGGGAGTCCTGCCCTTTCCTGAGGGGAGGTGGAGGGAGGGTAAATCTAGGGGAAGAGGTGGGAGAGCATGGAGCAGGGGAATGTGAAAAGTCAAGTCAGGGTATAACATATGAGAGAAGAATTAAAAGTTCATCTTTCTGTTAAAAAATAGAAAGAGAATAGACTAGGAAATTTGAGGAATTGGAATGAGAAATGTGTTGACATTATCAACTCCTAAGTAGCTTTTTTGTTATATCTCTATATAGAGAATACAGAAACCTTGGGACATTGGCTTCATTCTTATGTTATCAGGAAACATCACACTTGTTAAACCTGCTCTCAAAGTGACGTTGCTAGATCTTTAAAAAGGAGAAGAATATAATAATCTAAATTGAATGATCATGTGTAAAACCTTCAAAAGTATTGACCGATTAAAAAATTAAAGATTCAAAACCAGATGTAAATGTACAAATGATTTAAAACGTATGATTGATCCCATAGATTTATGAAAAATGTCTTGATCAGTTGAGTTTGCATGAAAGCAAGTGACTAATACACAATCATATTCCACATTAGTTAAAGACCACTTTTCATTATGGTGTTGACAAGAGTGACATCACTATATTCACCAAACTATCTCAGAGTAAAATATACAATTCGTGACAGGAAAAATAAGTATATTTGATGGCATAGACTGCTAAAGGAATACATTAAAATCTAATAATGTAACATGTTTTTCTTAGAAATGACATTCATTTTCCTCAGCATAGGACAGCGTCTGTAAATTGTGCATCGCAATTTTTCCTATTCCCTCCGATTTTGTTATTTCTGCAGGAATGCTGATTCTCCTTTGCTATCTGTACAATGTACTTATACTAAAAGTTTTTCCAAAGTTTTTGTAATTCTATGATTTCCATTGATTAGGTTATTAAAAACTTATCAATGAATAACTATTCAACATTTCTCCTAAAGAATTTTTCGGAAATGGTTAGGTTTGCATGGAATTTTTAATTCATTTTGTCTTCAGATGTGTTTACAGAATACATAGGGTATCATCTCCATACCAAAATAAAACCCCTGTTAGTTGCCAAAAAAAAAAGTCTTTCAAATGATTGTTTAGAAGTAGAAATATTTACCCTAACAAGACCAAAGCTTGACTAAAAAATTTAACCTGAATTTTCACCACGTCGATCATTTTTGGTAAGATTGTATCTGTTTTGCTTATTCCTTTCAATAATCAAGCATTTATGCCATTGCACTGTTCACTCTGGTCTATTTCCTTAGGTTTAGTTCTCATCTTCAGTATGTTTTCAAGAATTTCTTTAGAGTTTGGTATATTCTTATTTTCTATGACCGAGAAGTTCACTGTAAGGTTGTTTGCATCTGTCACACTTGTCCATGAAGAAACGGAGAGCTAAAAACTTTACCCCGTGACTTACTTCTCATTGTTTTTAATCTGATTTTCTCAGTTGGCGTTGGCATGGAAATTATCGAGAATCTTTCAAGCAAGACCATAAAGGAGGAGAGCATGCAGCTGCAAAGTGGCCTTTGTTGAGGTGAAGCTGGCTTGCCACGTCCTCACAAATATGAAAGTCGCAGTTAAAATCCTTGTGAATGATCAGGAGAGTGATGGTAAAAATAGGAAAGAAAACATCATGAAAGAGCTTGATCACCCGTACATAATAAAGCTCTTCCACATCATCAACAGCAAAGACCACACCTATATGGTGTTGGAGTTTGCTGCTCATGGCGCTCTGGTCACACACATTGAGGAGGGTGGTCCTCTTCAGCATACAGAGGCCCAACACATCTTCTGCCAGATTGTGTGTGCAGTGCACTACTGCCATGATAATGATAATGATGCCCACAGGGACATCAAGCTAGATAACATCCTGCTTGACGGCAAAAGAAACATCAAACTGTGTGACTTTGGTATGGCCATCAGAGTCAGCTCTGGACAGTTGTGCAAGGGATTCTGTGGCACAATTGAATATTGCGCTCCAGAGTTATTTGATGACACAGAGTATGATGCAAGGGCAGTTGACATCTGGAGCATGGCAGTGGTTTTATATGCAATGGTGACAGCGAGCTTCCCATTCAAAGCAAGAACCTATCCAGATATGAAGGAAGTGATGCTAAATCCCATATACTATATTCCTTACACACTCTTTCAAAACCGTTTGCTTGTGCACCTCATTGTGCACTTGTTCACTGTGAACCCTGAGCAGAGGCCCAAAATATGTGACATTAGGCAGCACCAGTGGATCAGAGACAGGGAAGAATTTTGGAAACTCCCATCGTCCTCAGAGTCATTCTGTAACAAACCAAATCCCAGCATTGTTCAGGCTATGTGGGGTATGGGCTACCATCCCAAGGCTATAAGTGATTGTCTACGTGAGAAAAAATTCAATAACATCATGGCCACATACCTCATTTTAAACCATGGATCACCTCAGGACCACACTAAAACTATCACTAATTCCTTGCAGGCCTGTGTGGCTGTGTCATCAGCAGATCCTCTCATGTCCCTTCCTCCTAAGAGGAGAGTGAGTGAGCCTGCCCTTCCCACCCTTGCCCTGCTAGCTGAACATCAGGGGCATGATGAGAAGGGTTCTAGCAAGCAGGAGACCAGAAGCCTGAGCATGCCTGCCGCCTTGTGCTGCCTGCTGAAGGAAGAAAATCCTCCCCACCAAGTACCCACAAGTCCTTCCGAGGCTACTCCTCTCCTGAGCAGAAGTCTGGCAGTAGGTAGCGTGGTTTGCAAGGAGTGGTCCTCAAGATGCCCAGTCTCTGAGTGCATTTCTTCTATACAGTATTTGTCCTGCGAGGCACCTCAGGAAGTGAGCACACTGAAGAATAGCTCAGATGCTCAAAGTACACACTCTGCAAGAAGGGAACAGGAGACACCTCAGGGTATGAGCACTATTGAAACCCTAGGAACTCAGAGATCTTCTCTTCAGACAACATCCAAGAACTACTTAAAAGGTGTCCTTCCCAAAGATGTAAGTGCAGCCTCTGCCAGCAGTTGTTGAAAGGCTGGAAGAGGGTTAAGAAAAGAATTGGTAATTGTATGAGATTTCTGTGCTGCTGTCTGCCACTCTCATGAAAAAGCCATGTTTCTCAGAAGGAAGAAGCACCACTGGAAGGAGAGAGCAGTGCAGGTGCACACACACAGCTAAATGGGGTGCCCAAGATGCACATCATTGTTTATTAATCTACATGTTTTATAATGTCCTTTGCGACCATCACATGATAGTTAGTTTAGGTAAATTAAGAAATCTTATTTCAAAAGCTACTCTTCCACCACTTTTAACCTGAATTGTTTAAGCTAATGTAGACTTTAATGGTTGAGAAGTAGAGGCTGTAGAGTCAGCCAGAAGTAGTATTGGATAAAGGAAGAAAGAATTATAGATCATCATAGGCTTTGAGGGAAGAAAACTGAAAAGACCAGAAAAGAGTATGAGAAAAAGAGCCAACGGAAAAAGATGATCCAGAAGGATATAAGAGTCAAGACTCTGAAGTATATAGTTCCAAGTTCTTAAGACTGTGCCTTTCATATGTCATTATCATATTACATATCGAATCAATGTAGAGGATGAGACATTGGGTTAGCAGTTTTCTTCACTGAGATAGACAAATTGGGAGCCGTGCAGGAAGTCCAGATGACAGAGTGTCTGTACTCCAACAGAGAAGTCCAGCACAGGGGGTGGTAAGCCTTCATCTACCACAGGCTTTTCCAGAGACAACGATTGTTAACAGGAGGTATGTCTAATGGCTGGCCTTCAATAGCATCATTTTCAGAGAGCAGCCCTTTGCCACAATTCCCCCTTGAATTAGGAGCTCCAATGTGCCAGACATACAACTTCAGCACTCATTCATCGGGCTTTCCCTTCAAGGTTAAGTCCAAAGGAGATGTCTTTTTCACACTGGATAGAGGTGAATCTCCTTCTCCCTCCCCCTTCCTTTTTAATATGTTAGCAGGTGGCCTATATCCATTTCCCTCTTTTCACTGGAGACTCTCCCACTACATGATGGTTCATTCTAGCTGTTGCTGAAGGAGTCTTTACTGTGGGATGTTTGTCATAACCATCTTTGTCTCCTTACAGGAAAGCGACAGTAAGCAGGAAGGAAATAATACCACTATAGAAGAAATCCTGGAATTATGCTCCAGTTTGCAAGGTGAATATTACTTGAATCTCCTGGTGTACAATGGACACATTGGACACATTACTTAGTCTTTAGTCTTGAAACAACTTTTTTGATTAGATTCCATCATCAGGGTCAGACCTAGACAGAAACTTGTGACTATAGATTAGAAGCATTCAGCTAGAATCCTTTTATGAAAGTTATGTTGAAAGAAAGTGTTGTCATGGATACTCTCCACGCAGAACCAATGATGTAATGAAGAATGGCCACTCAGAAGGGACTGAAAGCTAGGGCTTATCTGTGGATCTCATGGCTGAAGGCAACACTGAGCCCACTAATATTCAACTAGTTGTATTGGAGAGGTGTCTGTGATTTGCTGTATCCATGATACTGTGTTACGGGAGGTCCTCCCACTACTCCAGCCTATCGCTGCTAAGATACTAGCCCATTTGGGTGTGGTCTCTCTCCCTTTAAAAAAGCGGCCACTTCCCTCTCCTCTCTCTCTTCACTTCCTGCTCCGCTGGCGACTAGACTCCCTTCCTGGTTGCGCAGAGGGCTGATGGTGATCTGTAAGTTTTTTCCCCTTTAAATAAATACCACCCTATTAATCATAATTCCAAACTGGTGTGGCATTGTTTATGACTTACGCCTTCAGTTGGCACCCAAAGTTTGGTTTTAGAACCTCTCCTTTCCCCTCTCGGCTGCCGGCTGCGAGTTCGGCTTGGCGGGAGCCCTCCCTTCCTCAGCCACTGCCAGCGGCCTTGGCCTCCCCATGTGGATTTAAACTCCACAGGCCCGCGTAGTCTCTGCCTCGTGGTTTCCTCTTTTCTGAGTCCTTTTTAAATCTCCCTTGCAAGCACAGCTCTTAAGTGGCACGAACCAGAGCACGCGGTTGCTGAAAGCTGCAACCCCTCAGGGTGACTCTGTCACGTGGAGGCATAAGCGGCTTCCAGGTTGCTCTTCTCTACCCCTGGATTCTGGGTTTCTGGTTCCGTATCTGGAATTGATTTAATTACATTTACTTTGTTGAGCAACTTACATTTTCCAGTTTTTAACAAATACTAGGCTGACTCTGAAACAGGACCCTGTTTTCATCGCGACTTGGCAACAGCGCCACCTGCTGGATAATAGTAATATGGCAGTTTTCATTTACAACGCAAATTTTACTGTTCTGGTTACCAATACAATGGGTTATATCATGCAAGGTTTATATGACTATGGGGATAACTTAATTTACTGGTTACTAGGTTTCAGTATTCTTTTGAATATTCTATCATTTAGGAAGATCATGGCACTCCTAAGAACCATACAATCTTTACTAGAAACTCATGCAGGTCAGGAGATTCAGGATTCAAAAGAGACAATAATAAAGACAATAATAAAAAGACTTGAAATGATTGAAGAAATGATTGGAGCTGGTGAACAGAGTAATAAGGCACCAGGACAGGATACAATGCCAACACCAGCTATTAGAACTGGCTTACCCAAGGTTTTAGCGGCATACCCTATACTTAATTCTGACAAAGTGTCAACTTCTAAAGGCTCAAAGGGAGTCAGAGAAGCTAGATGGACGCCAATAGCAATGAATGATCTGAAAGAAATTAAGCAAGCTATTGTTAATTTTGGCTTGCACTCTGCATATGTAAAGGAAATGATAAGGACTTGGGCTTCTAATGCTAGAGCTACCCCCCATGATTTCCATCAGTTCGTGTCTGCAGTTTTAGATAATGGACCTTCCTTGATGTTTGGAATTTATTTCAGAGAAGAATCCAAACATATGGAACAGCAAGGAAGAGCAAAAGGTGTCGAGGTTTCCAAGATCAAATTCTTGGTGCAGGAGAATATGCTGATCCACAGGTCCAAGCTCTTTATGATGATGAAATACTGTGTCTATGTCACCAAGCAGCTTTAAATGCTTGGAATAAGATACAAGATCCCGCAAAAAGGGTTGAATCATATACTAGAATTAGGCAGGGACAGAGAGAACACTTTATTGACTTTTTGCAAAGATTAATTAAGGCTCTGGACATAGGGGTAACAGACCCAGAAGCTAGACGAATACTTCTTGAATCTCTAGCTTTTGAGAATGCAAACATAGAATGCAAAAAGATAATTGTGCCTTTAAAGTCTAGATCAGCACCTATGGATGAATGGATTCAGCATACGATGAATGTTGAGACGTTTAGCTATAACGATGAACCTTGGGTAGGAGAAGTGATTTCCACAGCAATGAGGAGACATCAAACTGTCAGGTGTTTTAATTGTGGTAAATTAGGACATCAGAAAAGGGATTGCAGGCACAGAATTTCTAGGAATATTATCTCCTCTGGGAATGACAAAAATAGGATACCTAGTCCTTCAGGTATATGTAGGAGATGCAGTAAAGGCCGACATTGGTCCAATGAATGCAGGTCAACAACAGACAAACAAGGCAACCTGATACCGTTGGGAAACTCCTTGAGGGGCCTCTCGTAGGCCCCCAAGCCAGCAGTGGCCCAGTCATTCCCAGTCACAGTGGAGAACGTGCCTCACCAAGAAAATTAAAAGCTCCAATTTCTGCTGTAAAAAGTAATACTGGTCTAAATGATGAAATGCGTGTGGAGGATGAGTCAAAAAACCCAGTAGGACAGAGTAAACGTATATTTTGGCAGACTTCTATTAATGATAAATGACCAAAGCTAAGAGTCTGTATAAATGGCACTTTTATTGAAGGCTTATTAGACACAGATGCGATGTAAGTATCATTACCCCAGAATCTTGGCATCCGAATTGGCCTCTTCAAGAGGTAGATGTTCAGTTCCTGGGAATTGGAACCCTATCTCGTATAAAACAAAGCACAAGATGGGTTGAATGCATTGGGCCCGAAGGGCAAATAGGAAGACTAAGGCCATATATAGCCAATATTGCCATAAATTTATGGGGCCATGACCTGCTACAGCAATGGAATACCCAGATTAACATTCTTGTAGTTCCAGGAACTCAAAATTCTGGGAAGAATATGATGAGGTATTATGGAAAAAGGTCACCATCCATTCAGGCTGTTCAAGAACATACAGCAAATACCAAACCTTCAGAGGTTCCAACAGCCCTACCTTTAAAATGGCTAACTAAGAAGCCAATATGGATCAAACAGTGGCCTCTAGCTGAAGTAAAATTACAGGCATTGAAACAGCTGGTGCAGGAGCATCTAGATTCTCACCATATTGAAGAATCAACCAGCCCTTGGAATTCTCCTATGTTTGTTGTAAAAAAGAAATCGGGT
Source organism: Microtus oregoni (assembly GCF_018167655.1). Classification (NCBI taxonomy): domain Eukaryota; kingdom Metazoa; phylum Chordata; class Mammalia; order Rodentia; family Cricetidae; genus Microtus; species Microtus oregoni. The sequence continues at coordinate 33,937,061 of NW_024543070.1, read as the reverse complement.
AAATGGAGAATGGTGACAGATCTAAGAGCTGTCAACAAAGTAATTCAACCTATGGGCCCATTACAATCTGGAATTCCTTTGCCTTCTCTGTTACCAAAAGGATGGCCTCTAATAGTTATTGATTTGAAAGATTGTTTTTTCACTATACCGTTACAAGAAAAGGATAGAGAAAAATTTGCCTTCACAGTGCCTACTTATAATAATTCTCAGCCTAATAGGAGATATCAATGGTCTATCCTCCCCAGGGTATGCTCAATAGTCCTACATTGTGCCAATATTTTGTAAGTAAGCCATTGGAAATAATTCGTAAACAATTCCCCAAGTCCATAATTTATCATTACATGGATGACATCTTGTTATCTGATTCAAATAAAGAAACTTTAGAAAGGATGTTTGAAGAAGTTAAGAAAGTCTTGCCTAGGTGGGGATTACAAATTGCCCCTGAAAAGATTCAAAGAGGAAATTCTATTAATTACCTAGGTTACAGAATAGGGTTAGAGAAAATTAAAACGCAAAAGGCACAAATTAGGAGAGATCAGTTAAAGACTCTTAATGACTTCCAAAGATTGTTAGGAGAAATTTCCAGTCTACGACCATCTGTTGGGATAACACCTGATCTAATAGTTCATTTAAACAAAACCTTAGATGGTGATAAAGATTTGAATAGTCCAAGAAAACTGACAGCTGAAGCAGAAAAGGAACTGACAATGATTGAGGAAAAATTACAGGAGGCACATGTGGATAGGGTGAACCCAAATTTATCTGCATCCTAGTCATATTGCCTTCCAGAATTTCTCCTACAGGGATTCTAATGCAAAGGGAAGATATTATTTTAGAGTGGATATTTATACCTAATAAACCAAGTAAAAATTAAAAACTTATGTGGAAAAAGTCTCTGAATTAATTATAAAAGGTAAGCTGAGACTTCGTCAACTAGCAGGTATAGACCCAGCAGAAATTATAGTGCCTTTTACTACTGAAGAAATAAAAAAGTTATGGGAAGACAATGAACCGTGGCAAAGAGCTTGTGCTAATTTTTTGGGAGAAATTAATAGCAACTATCCCAAAAGTGATAGACTTAACCTCATAAAAAGAACTTCTTGGTAGGGTGTGAGGAGGGGGAGGGAAATGGGAGGCTGGGAGGAGGTGGAAACTTGTTTTTTTTTCTCCTTTTCTCAATAAAAAAAGAAAAAAAATAAATAAATCTAAGTAAAAAAAAAAAAGAACTTCTTGGATTCTTCCTAGAATTGTACGTGATGCTCCAATAACTGGAGCCCGTATGTTCTATACTGATGCAAATAAATCAGGGAAAGCAGGTTACAAGTCAGATGAATTGAGTAAGGTGGAACAAAGCCCTTATAATTCTGTCCAGAAGGCAGAATTATATGCCATTCTTATGATGCTAAGGGATTTTAAAGAACCTCTTAATATAGTTACAGATTCACAATATGCAGAAAGAGTTATCTTGCATATTGAAACCACCGAATTTATACCAGATGACACAGAGTTGACTTCATTGTTTATCCAGGTACAAGACATAATCAGAAACAGGCTTTGTCCGATGTACATAACACACATCCGGTCCCATACAGGTCTGCCTGGTCCTCTAGCCCAAGGCAATGCTGAGATTGATCAATTATTGATTGGAAGTGTGTTTCAGGCCTCAGAATATCATAAGTAGGATCATGTCAATAGTAAAGGCCTAAAGAAAGAATTTTTCATTACTTGGCAACAAGCTAAGGACATTATAAAGATATGTCTTACTTGTTCTTTCTATAATCAAACACCATTGCCTGCAGGGAGTAACCCAAAGGGTACTAAGAGAAATGAAATCTGGCTGATGGATGTGTTCCACTTTATGGAATTTGGTAAATTAAAATATGTACACCACACCATAGACACATATTCAGGTTTTCAATGGGCTACTGCCCTGGGCTCAGAAAAGGCTGATTCAGTAATCACACATTTATTGGAAGTTATGGCCATCATGGGTATACCTGCGCAAATAAAGGCAGATAATGGTCCAGCATATGTATCTAAGAAAATGAAACGCTTTTTTGATTATTATAATATAAAACACATTACAGGTATACCAAATAATCCTACAGGTCAGGCAGATATAGAAAGATTAAATCATACTATAAAGGATATGCTGAACAAACAGAAAGGGACTGAAAATACCCCCAGAAATAGATTACATAATGCTTTATTAACCTTGAATTTTCTTAACGCTAATGAGAAAGGAACGACAGCAGCAGAAAGACATTGGATAATGGAAAAGTCTGCTGAACTAAATCAACCGATTTATTTCAAAGATGTGCTGACCTCTCTCAGTGGAAGCCAGGAGATGTGCTACGTTGGGGAAGGGCTTTTGCTCTTGTTTCCACAGGAGAAGAAAAATTGTGGATACCATCAAAATTAATAAAGTTTCGATTTGAAGAGGAGAAACCTCTTGGAAAGGAGAAATGACAACTCATCCACAATGATGATATTCATACAGGTGGTAAGAAAAACATATAGAATGGGCGCAGGGTTCTGTTCTTATCTCCACAGGAAAACACTCATCTTTGAGAAATTCAAGGGACCCTGGATGTTTGGATACTGACAGATGGAAAAATACCTGCCCAATAGGAAATATAAAGAAAACTGAATGGGTTGTGTAAGTAAAATTAAACCATATTTCTAAATTTATAAAGCTGGTTTTGAAGTTGGACTCTGCCTCAGTCCCTCTCTAATTCCAAGCCTGTTAGTAAGAGAAAAACCCAGAGTTTCTGGAGTTTCTGTCTCATGTCAAGAGCCATGATGTGGGACAGAAAGAAATAGGAGTTTAGAAAACATCTTTGCTTTTCTTCATATCTATCATACTTTCCATTGAATATATCTATCATGTCTTTCATTGAATATATATATATATGATTAATGTTTAAGTTTTTCATAATGAACAATGAGTATTTCCTGAAGTGACATTTGAAGTTTCCAGGAAGAAGATGGGGCCCCATAACAACAACTCCACCTGGTTGATATGACGTCATGATACTGATAGCGCTACTACAAGACTTGCTTTGGGTACCAGCTGCACAAGACAGTTCCAACTTGGTTAGCTGAAATGGTGCACATCTTATACAACATTTTGGCCAGACCTGCACAAAATACTCAGAGACTATTGGCAATTTTAAAAGACATTGATCTTGAAATTTAACCATCATTTTACTTTCACAGGATCCCCCAGAAAGAACGTCCCCCCCATGACAGCTGTAAGTAATTCTAGAGGACGATGTCCCCTCTCCCAGTAAAGTTTGCCCTTGGGTTTAGGGACATCATTTAGGGGTTTATTATAATTAGTATACGATCGAGGGTTGGGGGAGGAATTTTATAAGCTCAGGGATCATTTTGAAAAAAAAAAACGAGGAATGATGGGATAATAGATTTGTAATTGTGAGTTACTGTTTTTAGACAAATAAATTGGTACAGATTCTTGTATATTGATACAAAGTTAAATTATATTGACTATTGTATGCATGCATGTTTCTCCCTCTGTTTAAAACATTTTTATGTATTGACATATATTGTATTGATATATATATATATATATAGTATATATTTGCCATATTGCATTGACATATATTGTATTGATATATATATATATATATTTGCCATATTGCAGTGTACATTTCTACCTCTGATTAAGATACTTATATAATATTTGTGCATTGATATATATTTACCTACTGCAATGTATATTTGTACATTGTTTATATTTGGAGGTCATTGTCCTCATTTGTTTCACAGTCGTTTATTGTCTTAGTCTTTAATTTAGATAGATATTGAGAATTATATAGACTAATAGTCATCTAAGTTTGTCATTTATAATTAGACTAATCAGGTTCTTTAAATATATAGAGATTATACTCAGTATAGATAGATAATCTTCAACTTCTTCAAAGAGCTGTAGAAAATGGCTTTTAATCTAACTCAGAGTTTTGTGGTAGTGAGACACAATTGCTCCTGGCAACACCACTCTATTCCTGAGAGAATGTTGAACACCAAAGACACTCCACCTGGAGCCTTTCTTTTTGGCAGAACTGGCCTTGGGGCAAAGAAATGCCCATACCTCAACCACTGACAAAGATACAGAGCATGCATCAATGGATAAAACAGGGCTGTCATATCCTGCCAAGACAGGGTAAGATAGTTTTGAAAAGTTGCTTGCCTTTGAAAATGGTATGTCAGTTATGTTAGGCCTTAGCCAATGTTGGTTGCTTCAACGATGCTAATGTGACTTTGGGTGATTGCCTACGTAGCTAGTTGTCTCTGTGATTTGTTGCATGTTTTGGAAGTTGTTTTACTGAACTTCCTAATTACCCAGGTAACATTATTTCCCTTCTCAGATCTTCGATGGGGTAGAAGACTATATAAATGTAGTTACTTTCTCTCATGACTTGGCCAAGTTATTTATTATACAAGACCTAAGCTAGTTAGAATAGGATATTTGTACTTATTGTATATAATTTCATAGTAGGTTTAGAACTCTCTTATTTAAACAAAAGGGGGAGGTGTTACGGGAGGTCCTCCCACTCCTCCAGCCTATCGCCGCTGAGATACCAGCCCATTGGGGTGTGGTCTCTCTCCCTTTAAAAAAGCTGCCACTTCCCTCTACTCTCTCTCTTCACTTCCTGCTCCGCTGGCGACTAGACTCCCTTCCTGGTTGCGCAGAGGGCTGACGGTGATTTGTAAGTTATTTCCCCTTTAAATAAATACCACCCTATTAATCATAATTCCAAACTGGTGTGGCATTGTTTATGACTTACGCCTTCAATACTGATCCACAGAAAGATAAGCATGAGGCTGCCAGAGTCAACCGTTTTCAACTCCAAGGGACGTGGTCATTAAGCTCAAGATGCAGAGGAACAAAGGTAAAAGGACACAAAACAGAATCATGGATTCAGAGTGATCTTGGTATAAATTGTGGCAAGTAGCTCATCTTTCCCCTCTTCCCCTAGCTGTTTTGGAGGAGCCGTTTATGTATAACAGGTGAACATCATCTTACCCCTGTATTGAAGAACAATCACTGCAACTGGCAAGATGCTTAGTCTGTACTCGGTTGAAGAACCATGACAACCAGAGTGCACACATCCTTGCAAGGAAAACCAGACTGGAGTGGCAGACCTTCTTATTTATGTGGCCATACCTGCTCTGCATCAGTGGTGATCACTAAGGCAAGTATCATTCGTGATATACTTTACTGAATGTAGTGCCTGGGAAGGCGGACTTGGGTGCTATAGCCAGGTCAGTGAAACCCGGGAGATATAATCAATGAGAATCGTGGTCTCCAGACTCACATGACAGACTCTACAAAAGCAAATCTCAGTATCCTCAGTTGTGATGTTTATTTTGACATTTACCTTGGGTCTAATGATGACTTTTCCTGATACTAAAGGCAAGTTTCTACCTTTAGTCTTTTACCTGAGAGAACAGAAGTCGGCTGAGTTTCTGACCCCCACATCCATTACTTCCCTCCTTTACCTCCTCTCTGTTGGATGGAGCAAGGGCAGGGTCTATTATTACCAGCTGCTTGAAGAAGGAACTTCACACACATCATCCCAAAGCTGTCACAGAGCACAAAGCTGAGTCCTTAGATGCTCTTCTGGACATAACATATTTGGTTGGCACAATGCTTAAGTACCCACTGGCTGCTTGACACAGCCACGATGAAGAGTCTGGTAGAGGTGGGTCTCATGGAGTTCCCCAAGTCAACTCAAGATGCCTTATTGGTCACCTTTCTCTCCTATTATCTGCAGGTTCTTTGGGACATCATATTTTGTGGAAGCTCATTTTCACCAAGTATGTATCCTGTCTAATGTAGACAAGAGGACGTGAGATGAGGTGCAGGAGGCAGAGTGCCTATGTTTAAACAAGTTGGTGGGAAAATGTTTTTCCTCCTTTGTTCCCAGAGCCTGATTCCTGAAAGTTGCAGGGCTGCCATGAGAAATCATTCCCTGCCCTCTGATGCCCCTGATGAAACCCTAATGGACTAAGGATGGTCACCTTGGATGGCAATGAGCATTATACCTGCCTCTTAATCCCTGAATTTCATAAAGTAAACCTGTTATTATCTGTCAAATCCACAAATCTTGTGTTTATAGATGTGGAACTCTCAGCCAGTTTCCTCACTGATCTACAATATTCCTTCTTTTGTTGGTGCCTGGCCACATCCTGAATCCTGACCCAGAGGATTCCTAACCTGAGGACTTGCACACTCAACACTGGTGTCAGTGATGAAAAAGGTCATCTCCGAGTTCAGGAACGCTCAGAAGTGCTACACAGCTTCAGGAGGACATTCTGTGCAGGGCAGTGAGATGGCTCATGTTCCAGCATCCAGCTTCAGAACCTGCTCCAATTGTCATCAAGATCTGAGGATAACAGAAGGACCCCATAGGAAAGCTGTCCAATGTATGTTATCTTTAATTCTCCAGCATACATTCATGCTATGTGTTTCTGGATAGTGTAAAAATGTCACCTATGCCTCTCTTTCCTCAGAGATGACCCTGAAAAACTACCTGAGCAGAGAAAGAACGTGTCACTACAGAGCCTTGGGACACACAAGTGCATGCATGCACAGCCTCTAAACTGAAGTTCCTGAAAAGGGCAGTATCCTTGGACCTTCTCTCTCAGGCCACCAATCACATGATGATGGTGCACTTGATGTCAGTCACTTAGACTGTTTCCTACTGGCATTGGATAGAGACAATAAAAAAAAAACAACAAATACCAAAGTACCAATGTAGAGTTCCTGCTGAATTTATACCACTTGGAAAATAGAACATTTATTTTTTTATCCAAAGGACTCTAAACTCTGAGTCCCTTCTTTCTCCACTCTTTTCACTGTTGTTTAGCTGACAGATCTCTTCTCAAATAGACTTGAAAAATGCCAATCTGCTACCCAAGTACTAAATGTGACATCCAACTAGGTCTAATCCTAAAAGTAATGGCAGAGGACAGGAGTGACTCCTCCAGACCGTGCACTTCTGGTAGGTTTCAGCACTTCACACAAAGTCTCAGAGATCCACAGAGTTGAACATGGAAGAAACAGAGATGGAAACATGGATTCAAACACAAATACCAGCAAGAGACCACCTTCATCACATCAGCTGATTTTGGCAGGGGCAGCATTTGTAATCAAAGCAGAAAAAATTATCTGTCCACAAAAGTCTGCAAGTATGCAAAGGCAAACAATAAGGAACCCATTTGAAAACAGAACACAAATTCAATTATTACAGATGACCCCAATTCAAACACTACACAATTCATGTAAGAGATGCAGAAGAGATCTACATAAGTTTCAGCCTCTTAAGGAAGAAGACAGAGACAGCACAGAAGATGAACTATGACCACATGAGCTTTAATGACATTATCCAAGAAAATACAAAAGCTGAAGCATGGCTGAGGGAGACTGTATCATAGGACATCCAGAGAAAGCCTAGACACTTGTTGTCACGGCCCAGCAGAAAACAAATCCCTGTTCTAAGACAAGATGGTTCAGTGATATGCAGCAGGAAAGAATGTCCAGCCTGACAACCAAATATGCTCCGCTCACCATTCTTCCACCCATGTGACCCTCAACGTTATTGCATGAAGATATGGTAAATAAGCAGAATGAAGACTCTCCAAAGCTGAGGGCTCATTTCCCCATCTGTCAGCCAACTATACTCTTGACTTTCAAACACCCCAGCTCAGGAGAAGAGGGATGCTGAGCATAGCACAGATGTAAGCCTTGTTTGAGCTCATTAGTCTCCATGCTGCTGCTGGAGACCAGAGAGCCTAGTGCTTCACACTCCCAAGCACTGCTCCAGTCTCAATGCTAGATGTCAACCCATGCAGACCACACTACCCTTGCTGCCTCACAAAGAATACATGGAGTCAGGCTATGCTGACACCCCACATATATCCCTAAACAGCTAGGTGTCAGACCCTGGTGGACATCCGCAGCCCACAATCCACATATCCATTTAGATATCAATCCTTACCTGATACTTTTCTTACCCGTACACTCATATATTGTCATCCATATACATTACTATGGCAGTTCAGGATGTCCCTTCCCCCCTCAACTCCCAAACCAGTAGTAGTTAAGTTCCTTCACAAATGTCCCCTCCCATCTGCTGTGTTAAACAACATTGCTAGTAATTGGCACTACTTGACATTGCCTGCCTGACACCATCTCAATGCATTGGGTGGTATTATAACCAGCTGGATACCAGCTCTCCACAGCCCTATGTGATTTCTTCCATATCTGGCTTTGCAGGACCCCAAACACAAAGCTCTAAACATACTGTATACCATATTCAATTAGAAAATCTTCCCACCCCACCTACACGTCACTTCTAGTGCTACTACACAGAAACAGCACCTGCTTGTCACTCAGGGCCCACTGATATTTCATAGGCCATGCTGAACTATTGCTTGCTACAGCCCTGCAGTCCATGTGTGATGTAAGCAGGATGAAATATTCTGAAGAGTCTGTTGCCTACTTGTGTGGATGAGGAGAATTAAGGTTAGGAGGTGATGAGCAGAATCTGAAAACTATCTTTGTTGTAGTAAGAGCGGCGGGGCTGCGTCCCTGGCACCCGTCCGCCCACATGGCTAGCTTATGTCCCGAAATAACAACACACAAACTGTATTCATTTAAACACTGCTTGGCCCATTAGTTTTAGTTTCTTATTGGCTAGCTTTTACATATCGATCTAACCCATTTTTAATAATCTGTGTAGCTCCACGAGCTGGCTTACCAGGAAAGATCTTAACCTGCATCTGTCTGGAGTGGGAAAATCATGGCGACTCCCTGACTCAGCTTCTTTCTTCCAACATTCTGTTCTGTTTACTCTGCCTACCTATGTTTTAACCTAAGAGGGCCAGCCAAGCAGTTTCTTTATTTTTTAAACAATGACCTTCCTCCATCTTATCTTGAACACACAGTAGTATTCCAGAGTTGGCTGTCCATCTGAGCATGAAATCTAGTTGTTTATATGTGGTGGATATTGGGGCCCTCATAAGAACTGACGAAATGGTGGAATATGTTGAGTGACAGTGGTGTGTAGCGTGGCCTGATACATAGCATTTAATGTGGAATGGCATGGAGGTGACCAGCTGCTCCTGATTTCCAGCACCCAGAGACAGCAGCATGAAGACACCTGTGTCACCTAACACTGTACTTGGGCAGGGGATGGTCTGGTAGAAGACATAGAACAGCGTTCATGGATGAGGCAGAAGGCAGGTGAGTTCCAGCAGCACCTGATCCTGCCAGCCTATTTAGGCTGTTACTCAAGAGGGAAGCAGAGGAGAGTCTAGCAATGCCTAAAGAGCAGCTGTGATTCCTGCCAGTATGTGTGGGGCTGCAGCAGCCACAGAAGGGATATCAAACAGGTCTGAATATGGCGGTAAATAATGTGTGTATCAGGGATTCATAGGTACAGGTTTAGAAGAGTGGTGGAGAATTTTGTCAAGCATACCCTTATAATATTTTATATTTTACATTAAATGGAAGTTGGGTCACATCCTTGAAAGATTGAGAGCATGTACAATATGAGGGCTGCATTCGACCAATCCAGCTGACGTGACGTGTAGTGTGATTCTGGCTTTAGGTGTCTATCTTATAGGCCCAGGGACATGGCATTGGATATACTTAATAGAGCCACAGAGAGAAGCATTCAAGTAGGGCCTGATATGTAGAATTGTGAGAATGGAGGTGGTGTGTACGGCATAAGACAGGTGGTTTTCAGAGTCTGAAACTTCCGTTTTATCTGTAGTGTCAGGGAGCATATGGAGTTTATCTTGTCATGGTGAACAACAATGTATCTTGTGTGGCCATGGGGAGGGACAGGTTTGGTGTGTGGTGTGATGAGGGCCGATACTTCTCACACTGTGTGGGAAGGAGATGAGCTGTCCACTTGATTCTGATAATAACACTGTGGTGGATGGTTACACTAATTTGGGGAAAACAGCAGAAACTGAAACTAGATACTTGTGTGTGCAGTGCATGTTCATCTTTGTTAACACCTTACTTAATATACTGCCAGTTGATGGACATTAAGGACACCCCTCACCTGCCATCACCATACAATCTTCTAGGTATTGGGCCCAGCTAGTCAACTTCCTTCCCTGCTGTCCCACAAGCAATGATATGTTCTGAGCTCTTTTTCACATCGCTGTACTCAGAATGTCAACTGAGATACAGTGTAAGGTATGAGGCTGTGTTCGACACTCTACCTCCTATTAAGGACACACGTGTACTGCTTGATTTAAACACTATTGGAATCCTCCTGCATCGACATCCAACACCAGGTATAATCCAGTGTTAGACACTATGACCATGCCACCTCACCTATACTGCCAGCTGTCGGACTTTAATGAGAAACAAACACAGCACACACAGAGACTAAAATCCATTTCTAAGTATTGGTACATTCAAAGCTTCCTACAAAACCTAACACCAACTTCTGGTTATCAAGCCTTGCTGAACTAACCCTCATGTATTCCTCACATGTATTCCTTGGTCTGGATCCTGAATATCACCCACAGAGTCCCACTTTAACAGCTACTTATCAGGGCATACAGAACAGTCTCTTGCCATTGTAATGAAATGTACTGGTAGTTATTGGGCCTCACTTGACACCCTCAGATCCCTGAAGATTCATATACTCCAGTACGTGTCAGATTCTCTTGAATATCACACCCACCACCACAGTCAACACTGTTAGTATCAGGACACACTGGACACCACATCACATCTACCTAAACACACCTTCTGGATAGCAGACCTGCTGGGTATTCTAACACTCATGATAGTTCTACAAGGCTTGCTGATTTTCCTGAAATGCACACATCACCCCGCAGCTGCCACACATGCACGGCTCGGTACCAGACTCTGCTGACACCCTAAATGGCTCACACACACTAACATGGCAGGCTCTCCTGGACATCACATCCCACTCTGCCAACCATTGCACATACATTATCACACCTTGATTGATATCAGGTTTTCTATACACTAACATACACTTAGGAGATATGGTGCTTGTCTTGACTCCCCATTCTTCCTCTCTTCTCTCTGACATACAGTGTAATTCATCAAACACAATGCACATAATACTAGCCCTGTGACCACACATCCACGACTAGATATTGAGTCCTGTTTGACTGCCTACAATACATTGACAGCTGCCAGACTGTGATGGGAAATTCTCTCCCAGTAAAATCAGGCACACTTGCTAGGAGAGAAGAGGGGAAGTGAAGGTAGGAGACGAGATTGGAGGGGAGTGGAGGAAAGGATACGAGAGAGGAGAAGAGGAGAAAGGAGCAAAGAGAGGAGAGTGGAAGAGATGAAAAGTGGAGAAGAGGGGACAAGAAGAGAAGAGAGGAATCGGAAGGAGAGGAGATAGGAGGAGAGGGGAGAAGGGAGGAGATGGGAGGAGAGGACCATGGGGAGGAGGTGACAAGAAGAGAGGGAGGGAAAGGGAGGAGAGGAGATAGTAGATGGAGAAGAGGAGAGGGGAGGGGAGGAGTGGGTAGTAGAGGTGAAGGTAGATGGAGAAGAAAATAGGAGAAGGGAGGATAGGAAAGGAGATAGGAGGAAAGGAGAGAAGAGGAGAGGAGGAGAAGGAGAGAAGAGAAACACAAGAATCTTGGAACAAGAGAAAGAAATCTTGGTGTCAGGTAGAGTAGGTATGCCCTCACCCATAGCCAAGGCTCCCCAAACACACACCATATCCTGATGCCAGGTTCTACTACATTTACCATTTCCTTACAACAGAAGTCTTCCACACAGGAATAAGTGTCCTTCTGTGAAATATCTGCCAACTGGTATGTCCACCATCACCCAATACATGATTTGAAACAATATACTTCTCAGAATCCCCTCTTCTATAGCCACTGACATAGTAGATACATGGGTGGTGATAGTTAATGTAAGGTATTTCCTACGTAACAGCTAAAGCACACATCAACACAATGCATGCACCACAGACACACATGCACACACACACACACACACACACACACACAGATAGAACTTGCATGCATTCACACACATACACATGCATGAAAATTCCAGTACATATCAGATTCTTTATATTATCCTCTCACAGAGAAATATTGCATACACATCAATCTTACAAGGTTTAGTAGTCTCTCTCTCTCTCTCTCTCTCTCTCTCTCTCTCTCTCTCTCACACACACACACACACACACACAAACTTGCATGCATGCACACAATTATGCATACATGAATATACCAGTTTGACTCAAGTACTTCCTGTAATTCCTTCACAGAGACATCTTACATACACATAAATCTCACATAAATTGGTAAGTGGCTATTTCTTCTAAATATTTCCTGAACTACCCTGAAAGTCAGCTATGACTGGATAACAGTTCCTGATGAGTACACTTGAAAATACAACCTAACTGAGGATATAAAGCTGTGAGAATAAGCACAGGGTTAGATGTCATGGCCTCTTTGTTTCTCCCTGCCATACATCAAAGCCCCACATATAGGAACTCAATCTCTCTCTCTCTCTCTCTCTCTCTCTCTCTCTCTCTCTCTCTCTCTGTCTCTCTCATGTGTTTTTGTGTGTAATTCAGATATTCAGGACTGGGGTCCCAGCAAACCCTTACATCTATTTGTCTGTGTGTGGATTTCGCCATGGGGGAGGGGGGGCTATAACTAGCTGAATCTTGTATCTATCCATGTTTATAAGACTTTGTCTATGGAGGGGAAATGGCAGGAACTGTCAGCATGTCCATCCACATCACTGTATGTACACGGACAGTTTAATGTGTTAAGATTCTCTTGTGCCAACATTCTTTACTAGGTAAACACACACACAATTACACAGAAAGACATACAAAAGATGATATACTATCTGACAGTTCCTACATTTTTCATCTCCCAAGACAAAGCTTCACATACACATACATGGACACAGATTAGATTAAGTTAGTTATATCCTCTGCTACATCCAAATCCAACACACACACACACACACACACACACACACACACACACACACACAAAGAGATTCAGGACCTGCTGTGTTCCCAATTCTGAAGAGCCAAGTTACACACCCAAACACATGTTGGTGGGAGAGAGAAAGAGATGTGGGAGAGGAGAGGTGAGGAGAGGTGAGGAAAAATGAGGGGAGAAGAGGAGAGGAGACCTAAAGAAAGGGGAGGCGACTAGAGAGGTGCAGACAGTAGAAGAGGAGAGGCTAGAAGAGGAAAGGTGAGGGGAAGAGATTGGAGGAGAGCAGAGGGGAGTAAAGGAGAGGGGAGGAGAGTGGAAGAGAGGAGAGTGGAAGGGAGGGAAAGAGAAACAGGAGAGGAGAGGGGAGGAGAGAAGAGGTGTGGAAAAAAGAGGGGAGAAGGAGAGAGGAGGAGAATAAAACGGAAAAGAGAAGAGAGGAGAAAGAGGAGAGGGGAGTCAAAGGGAGGAGAGGGAAAGAGAAAGTAGATGTAGAAAAGGGGAAGGGAGGAGAGGGGAAGGGAGGATTGTAGAGAAGTGGGGAGTAGGAGGGATATGTGAGTGGAGAAGGGACAAGAGTGGAGGAGAGGAAAGGAGATGGGAGGAGGGGGAAGAGGAGGAGAAGGGAGTAGAAGGGGAAGATGTGAGTGGAGAAGAAGGGAGGAGAGGGAAGGAGATGGGAGGAGAGCAAAGGGGAGGAGAAGGGGCAGATGTGAGTGGAGAAGAGGGGAGCAGAGGGGAGAGGAGGAGTGGGGAAAGGAGAAGAGGGAAGGAGAGGAAAGGATAGAGGAGGGGAAGAAGAAAAAGGGGAGGAGAGGGGAAGAGGGGAGGGAAAAAAAGAACCTTGAGCCAATAGAAAGAGATCTTGATGTCAGGTCCAGTAGGTATGCCCTCAATCATAGTCAAGTCCCCCCAGTCACACACTAAATCCTGTTGCCAGGTTCTGCTACATTACCATTTCCTTAAAACTAGTCTTCCACAAAGGACTAAGTGTCATGCCGTTCAAGATCTGCCTAGTGGTATGTCCACCACCACCCAATACATGAGTTGGAACAAGATACATTTTAGAATCTCCCCTTGTATAGCCACTGACATAGTAGACACAGAGGTGGTGATAGGTAATGAGAGGTTTTTCCTTTCTAAAATCTAAAGTGCACATCAACACAATACATGTACCACAGAAACACATGCACACACACACACACACACACACATACAAGCACACACAGATACCTACATGCATGCATGTACACACACATGCATGAAAACACCAGTCTTTATTAGATTCATGTTATCCCATCACAGAGAAGTCTTGCATACATATCAAGCTTACATAGTTTAATATGAGCTTTCTCTCTCTCTCTCTCTCTCTCTCTCTCTCTCTCTCTCTCTCACACACACACACAAACACAGACACTTGCAAATTCAAATACATGAATACATGATTTTGTATCAAGTACTCCATGTTATACCCTCAAAGAAAAATCTTACATACACATAAATCTTACATAAATTGGTAAGTGGCTATTTCTTCTAAGTATCTTCTGCCCTACACTGGAAGTGAGCTATGGCTGGATATCAGTTTCTGATAAGAACCCTCGAAAATAAAACCCAAATGAGGGTATAAAGCTGTGAGAATAAGCACAGGGCTAGATGTCACGGCCTCTTTGTTTCTCCCTGCCATATATCCAAAGCCCCGCATATAGGAACTCAATCTCTCTCTCTCTCTCTCTCTCTCTCTCTCTCTCTCTCTCTCTCTCTCTCTCCTGCATGTGTTTGTGTGTCTAATTTGGATATTGAGGACTGTGGACACAGCCAGCCCTTACATCTATTTGTCTGTGTGTGGATTTGGCCACAGGGGAGGCTATAACTAGCTGAATCTGGTATTTATCCATGTACATCATGTATATAAGGCTTTGCCTATGGAGAAGAAAATGGCAGGAACTGTCAGCATGCCCCCCCCCACACACACATCACTGCACTTACACGGACATTTTAATGTGTTAAGATTCTCCTGTATAATATTCCTTACTAAGTAAAAGAACATACTACACACAGAAAGACATACAAAAGATGATATACTATCTGACAGTTCTTGCCTTTTTCACCTCTAAAAGCAAAGCTTCACACACACATACATGGACACAGATCAGATTAAGTTAGTTATATCCTCTGATATATCCAAATCCAACTCACACACAAAGCGATGTCAGGACCTGCTGTGTTCCCAGTTCTAAAGAGCCAAGTTGCATATACAAATACATGGTGGTGGGAGAGAGAAAGAGATGTGGGAGAAGAGAGGGGAGGGGAGAGGAGGGGAGAAGGGGAGAGGAGAGAAGAGTTGAGAGGACAGGGGTGGGGAGAGGAAGGGAGAAGGGGAGAGGAGAGGAGAGGAGAGGGGAAGAGAGATGAGGATAGGGGAAGAGGGGGAAAGAGAGGTGAGGGGATGAGAGGATAGGAGAGGACAAATGAAGAGAGAAGTGGAGGAGAGGAAAGAAAAGTGGAGGAGAGGAGAGCAGAAGAGAGGAAAGGAGGAGAGAATAGGGGAAGAGAGGGTAGAGACAGTAGGGGACAAGAGGGGAAAAAAGAAAAGAGAATAGAGGAGATGGGAGGAGAGGAGTGGGGAGGTAAAAAGAGGGGAGGGATTGAGAGGAGAGTGGAGGGCAGGGGAGTAGAAGAAAGGAGAGGGGAGGAGAGAAGTGGTATGTAGAAGGGATGATGTGAATAGAGGAGAGGAAAGGAGAGGGATGGAGATGACAGGAGACAGGAGGGGAGGAGAGGGAAGAGGAGAAGAGGGGAGGAGAGTAGAGGGGAGGGGTTTAGAGGGGAAAAGAGAAGGGAAACACAAGAACCTTGGAACAATAGAAAAGATCTTGGTGTCATGTCTGGTAGGTATGCCCACACCCATAGTCAAGTCCTCTGTATCTTGATGCCAGGTTTTGCTACATTTACCATTTCCTTAGAACTAAAGTTTTCCACACAGGACTAAGTGTCATGCCATGCAAGATCTGCCAAGTGGTATGTCCACCACCACCCAATACATGAGTTGGAATAAGATACTTCTCAGAATCCCCTATTCTATAGCCACTGACACAGTAGACACATGGGTGGTGATAGGTAATGTGAGATTTTTCCTACCTAAAATCTAAAGCACACATCAACACAATACATGCACCACAGACAAACATGCACGCACACACACACACATACACACATATAAAAACAGACAGACACTTGCATGCATGCACACACACACAAACATACACACAGAGATATTTGTATGCACGCACACACACATCCATGAAAACACCAGTCTTTATCAGATTCTTCATGTTACCGCCTCACAGAGAAATCTTGAATACACATCAAGCTTACATAGCTTAGTATGCTCTCTCTCTCTCTCTCTCTCTCTCTCTCTCTCTCTCTCTCTCTCTCTCACACACACACACACACACACACATAAATACACACAGACATACACTCTTAAACACAGAAACTTGCATGCATGCATGCAATACACATGTGTTAATACATCAGTTCATATCAAGTACTTCATGTTATCCCCTCACAGAGAAATCTTACATACACATAAATCTTACATAAATTGGTAAGTGGCTATTCTAAGTATTTCCTGCCCTACACTGAAAGTCACCTATGGCTAAATATCAGTTCCTGATAAGTACACTCGAAAATACAACCCAACTGAGGGTATAAAGCTGTGAGAATAAGCACAGGGCTAGATATCATGGCCTCTTTGTTTCTCCTTGCCATACATCCAAAGCCCCACATATAGGAACTCAATCTCTCTCTCTCTCTCTCTCTCTCTCTCTCTCTCTCTCTCTCTCTCTCTTTTCAGACATAACACACACACACAGAAACACATACAGACATACACATTCACACATCCACACAGATCTCATAATCTCCTCCTGTGAGGTACAACTTTTCATAAACACAAATTACACACATAACCTGGAGTCAAGACCAGCTATGTTTTCCCCGCCTGCCTTACATAGAAGTGTCTTACACACTTCAGATCTCTGATTCTGCTACGCAACCTTTTCCTACAGTGGAAGTTCAACATACACATACAAGTTTCCGTATATCGTCCTCGGACATGACCCTTCCCTACAACCAAAGTCACACATGATCACAACTAGGTATTCCATCCTGCTCTGTATCCCCATATTCATACAAGGCACATGTCAAGTTCTGTCATCTATTGTCTTACAAGTAATTTCCACCTATGCACACATGGTTGCATAGCAGGTCCTGCATGGTTCACCCTCCCCTACAGCCAGGTGACAGGTGCCTCTGTCATCACTTTGCCTATAAATAGAGCTTATCATATGGAGATGTGTTCAGGTACAGCTAGGGTCAGGTTAGCTACAGTACAGTCCACATACATGAGCACACACACATACATGCTCACAGAGCATGCACGTATGACATGGTGTCTGATAGGACTCTCACACAGCAGTACACTAGATATACATACATATAAACACAGACACTCACACACGTACAGACACAGCACACATACACCCACACAGATGGATATGTGTCAGGGTATAATAGGTATCACCTTCCTTACAGCTAAAGGCCCACTCTCAGGCCTGTGTTTCCAGTCCTGCTGGCTTCCCCTATATTATACAGATCATAGACACTGGAAGAGGTCTCAGATCATGATAGGTTCTTCCTTTCATTATCTTGGCCTCAATGTACCAAGATGGGTACTTGATTAGTAGTGCTCAATACCTCAAACCCAGTGACAAAATGCTTAACACACACACACACACACACACACACACACAAGTCACAAATGTCTAGGATTTATAGGCAAAGCATCACAAATATCTGTATGTGTCTGAATCTTCAAATCAATTACTTCCTGCACGTAAAACTGCCCAAGATGTGGCTACTTCTATGCTCTACGGGGTTCAAACTCACCCACAACTCCTACCTCAGCCCACAGCTTGATGTAAATTTCTATTTGTATCCTCCACTCTAAGCAAAGTCCCACCAAGTTATCAAGATGCTGGTCTTCCTGTTTCCTCTCCTGGAGCCACAGCCTCTTATATAAACATGGCTATGTGAACAACTACCACATATGTCCTCCCACACATCCAAAGCCCTACAAATACATACATAGTTTCTTTCAGCTCCTACTAAATATCCCCACCACTATATCAAATTCTCACTTACACATATACATCAAATTATCCAGCCACCCTAGGTAGCTTCTCCCCTGTCTCTTCCTCCATGTTTTATACTCACATCTGAAGAATGGAAGCAAAGAACAGTCTGTGTAAAGAATTTTCAGCATTTGTCTTTCTGGATCTGGACTCACTCACCCAATATAATCTGTTGCTAATCCATGCATTTTCCTAGGAAGATGGCTCACCAACCAAAACTTTAATATGCTGAACATCTGAAAGCAGGCTTGTGATTTTGCAGTTGGTGACCAATCACAGGACTCATTTTCTTGTTGAATCATGTGGGAAACTCCAACCCACTGTGGGTGACTTGACCCCATCAAATTGATCTGAAGTTATAAGTCAACTGAGCAAGACAGTAGCCAAATTTGTCTATGTTTTCTGCCTTAGCTCCTGGTTGAATTCCTGCCCAAACTTCCCTAAGTGACAGACGTTAATCAGAACATGTAAGCCAAATAAACTCTTTCTTCCCCACATTGTTTATGTCATGATGTCTATCAGCAATAGAAAACATAGTAGGTCAGTATCCCAAGAGCATCCTCAATCTTAGGATCTCATTGCTGCCACCTCCTGAGTGCTTGGATAAAGGTATGTACTACAGCACTAACTAGATGAATAGAACTTCAAAAATGAAGAGATAGATGTCATGGAGAAAGTAAATCTTTCTCTAGACAAATAGAATTTGAGGATCACTGTATTATTAAGGAAGCCGACCAGAGAAACTATCTGCAAAAAGATGGGTGTGAGAGATTTTGGAGAATGAGGGTTTGAAAACAAGAAATATTGCCCTTGATAAACACAGGCCTACAAGAGAAATTTGACTTTATTTTTCATATATCAAAAAGTGAAGTTTTCTCTTTGCCAACAAGGCCACATCCTACTGAGAGAGAGACAGCCAGTCTTCTCCTGGGACCAGCTCGCAGATAAGTCATTCAGTTCAGTGGTCCATTGGAAAAAAGCTAAATGGACTTAGTAGCTTAGAAATTAATGTGTTTCTATGTGTATACAAAACCGTACAAATACATTCATAGAGCTCATGTAAGAATTCATACCTTAATCCTAGTAGCCACACTAGTTGCCATAAAAATCAGATGGTTCATGCCTTTAATCCTAGCCCTAGAGAGAAATATAAAACAAGGGAAGACAACTCTCAGAGACAGTCTTCTTCTGAGATTCTGGGAGGCAGGATCGCCATTCCAGACTGAGGTGAAAGTAAGAGCAAGCGGCTGGCTGCTTTACTTTTCAAATCTTCAGGTTGAACCCCAAATTCTGACTCTGAGTTTTTATTAATCATGTTTCACCAATTAGCATAGATTTCATCAAGTTAATCTTTTAGAAGTCCTCAACACTCATTTGGAATTATTCCTACAAAATTTCAATGTATCTTCAGAATAAATGTTTAATAAGGAAAGAAAATAGAATTAGTTTTTATAATCTCTATTCAGATTTGACCTAAATAACCAAGTCTTCTGTTGAGATAAAGTCAGATACAGTCAAGATAACAAAGAAAATATTGTGTATATCTTGCTGAAATTGTACAAATTGCAATTGTGCTTCATTGATTTCTCCATTCCTATATCATCCAACTATCATCTATTTATTCATATGTTGTCTATTATCTACCATCTATCGATCCCTCATATTTATATCTGTGTATCTATTTAGCTGTGTGAAAGCTACAGTAGCCATGGGTAGAGAATATTTTAAAAATAGATACTTGTGGAAATGTCAAGAATCTGAACTTCTGTACTTGAATATCAATAATGTTTTGTGATAATTTGACAAGGTTTGCTTCTTTCAGCAATATGTCAATGTGTCCACTCTCAGTCTATGTCATCATCAAATATCTCAACTGAATTATCAAATCATCTGGTAGACAATATAATTCAGTCATAAAGAAAAGGAAGGCATAAATTTTAATCATATATCTTTTTAATCCAATATTACAAACTCTGACTTGTCTATGACTTTTAAAGACATTCTCAAGCAAGCTCCCAAGTGGTTATAAAATGAAGTAACAGGCCATCAAAAAGGAGTCAAAACTACTTGAGCTTTGGTTACACAAAAATTTCTCAAACCTAATTTCAGTAGCTCATGTCTTTTAGTTAAAAAAATACATAGATCTAATATACATGGGGAAGTAGAAAAAGAAAAGATCTCCTAAGTAAATTGGGAGCATGAGAACTTTGGGGGAGGAGGGTTGAAGGGGAGAGGAGAGGCAGGGAGGGGAGCAGAGAAAAATGTAGAGCTCAATAAAAATCAATAATTAAATCAATATTCAAAAAATAAACATACAAAAACTTCTGCTTTAAAAAAATAATATGTATATATATATATGTATATATGCAAGTGTATATATATATATATATATATATATATATGTGTGTGTGTGTGTGTGTGTGTATGTGTGTGTTCATATAGGAGCAAATATAGAAGAAAGGTATAGATATCACAGAAAGTCTGGTTAGAACAAGAGGACAGATAATCACTGAAATTCTCTTCTAGGACTTTCTCTTCTGTCATTATTCTAAATAAATAAATCCTATAACATAAGAATAGCAAATAGTGTACATGTTAAAATTTTTCATGTTTCAGGCCTGCATCTGGGGAAGCTGTGGGAAACAGTAAAACAGTGGTAGGCTACTCCTAGTTGGCTAGACTCTAGTGTGAGGCCTACAATAAAGGACAAGCCAAGTCCTCCACACGTGGCCAGGAAGAGATGTTTAGTACAGAGTGGGCGAAACGAATGGAGGGAAATGACAGAACTGAAGAGGTCTCTCGTTGTTTAGCCATGTCAAATGCTAATTCTCTCTCCCAGTTCTTTTTATATACATGTTGTCTATTAAGAGAAGTGGCTGTTTACTTTTTAACTTTTGAATTTTGTTACTGAATATATTTGAAGATTACTTTTATAATTTGAATCTTTTTTTTATTATTGAGAAAAGGAGAAAAATAAAACAAGTTTCCACCTCCTCCCAGCCTCTCATTTCCCTCCCCCTCCTCCCACCCTTCTCCTCCTCCCCCCACTCCTTTCCCCCTCCCTCTCCAGTCCAAAGAGCAGTCAGGGTTTTCTGCCCTGTGGTAAGACCTAGGACCTCCCCCCTCCGTCCATATCTAGGAAGGTGAACATCCAAACTGGCTGGGCTCCCACAAAGCCATCACATTACGTAGGATCAAAACCCCGTGCCATTGTCCTTTGCGTCTCATCAGCCCTCATTGTTCGCCATGTTCAGAGAGTCCAGTTTTATCCCCTGCTTTTTCAGTCACAGTCCAGCTGGTCTTGGTGAGCTCCCAATAGATCAGCTCCACTGTCTCAGTGGGTGGGTGCATCCCTCATGGTCCCGACTTCTTTGCTCATGTTCTCCCTCCTTCTGCTCCTCATTGGGACCTTGGGAGCTCAGTCCAGTGCTCCAGTGTGGGTCTCTGTCTCCATCCATCACCAGATGAAGGTTCTATGATGATATGCAAGATATTCGTCAGAATTGATCTAGGATAGGGTCATTTCAGGTTCCCTATCCTCAACTGCCCAAGGAACTAACTTTAATACCCCTTTGACCCAGTTCATTGGTAAAGAAGTTATTTACTCTTACGAAAGACTCAGAAATGTATTAGGCCCAAGCATTCAATTAACATGAAAATGCATCTATAATACAAGTTAAAATAAGTTGTGCTATTATACATAATTATTCTAAATAGCAAGGAAAGCTATTGTATTTATCAATTATGCTTTGGTGCCTTAATGACACAAAACCACTGATTGTAAGTTTGTTAAATTTGATAAGACTTATCTGTAATTTACCAGTAGTTCAAGATTGATTTTCAGATCTTTCTAATGGAGAACACTGCATATTATGCTTAAAAATTCATTAATGTTTCTATGTGCCAGATGGCACAATGTAAGAAAAGTTTGAAGTACACAGCAATTAAAACTATTGAGCATATATGACGCCTCAGAGGCAATTTGCTATATATAAGGAATAAGAGTGTACCAAATGTGGTCACATAGTATCCATCTGTGGAAGCTGAGCATTAAAAATATATATAAATAGACCAAGCTTGACAAAAATTTGCATTCTAATTCTTGAAACCAATAAAGCTTTCAGCTAATTATCAAATATAGCAAGGTAAAACTGCATTTCAAGTTGGAAATGCACAGAAAGACAAAGACACAATGTGTTTAGGAATTTATTTTCAGAGACCAATTAGTTGATTTGTCTAGGACTGAAAATCCCTTTTTAAAATGATACCTCCACATATCCTGTTAAAAAAGAAAGTGTATTTCACATTAAGAAAAAAATCAAAAGCATGAAATTTCCAATTTAACATGTATCCTATAGTTGTGGTTTTTAGTCTGAAGAATAATCTACAGGCTATATTCACTAAAACCCATTTATTTGGAAACATGGCAATTATAGATGATCTAGGTTAGTGAACTCATCTGAAAGCCGTCAGACACAAAATCCAGTTATTCACTCTATAAATTTTTCATACTCATTTTTATCATTAACTGAATGAAATAATCAGCCCAAATTCAGAATATACTCAATTGCGTTAAATCTTTTTTTTTTTTTACTTTAAATAGTATTTGAGAGGGAAATTCTCCTTTACTTTAGATGGAGCTGAATCAGTATCAATGATGAAAGTTTTGGGAAATATGTGATTTAACAAAAAGATAAAAATTGGCTGTCTAACTATATTCAATAGACACTAGTCATCATATTCTATATGAATTTTTAACCATAAAATATTTATGTTTTAAATTTTATTATTCTACATATAAGGAAAAAGAAGTAAGTTTAGGGTTATTACTTTATTGACATAAAGTAACAGATTTTGTAAGTTAAAAGCAAAATCCTGACCTATGATTCAAAGAAAAATTTTGGATTTTTGTGGGTTTGTTTTTATTTTTGAAATGATTTATAGGCTAATAATCTGGTATTAAAATTTAGTTTATGGCTCTGGTCTATCCCATCTTTGATAAAGTTATGACACATGCTTACAATAAACAATACCTCTGTTAAATGTACTGAACACCAAGGATATGATTTTTTCTAGAAAACAAGAATTGACATGAAGTGACTTTAATATGTTAAATCTTTAGCATGTGTTGATGTACAAACATATGTCAAATTGAATGTTAGAGCAACTTAGGAAAGTATGAAGTCTTGTAGTATATATCAAATGCCTGTCATTCTTCTGGATTTTGATGAAAGAGCACAATATACATATGTTGAACCTGCCTTTGTATAATTACATATGACAATAATAAGCAATATAATTTTTAGAGATATTTAAAAGGTGTTTTAAATCATTACAGTGATAAAAAGTTTATAAAAATTAGTTATTACCAACCAGATATATGGTGGTTTCATGACAAATTATTTAATTCTTAGAGTAAACCAAGAAGAGAAAATTTTGTAAATATCCATGGCTATTATTATAAGACAATTTTTAGTGCAAAATCTTGTTTGTGGATCTTTTTGGTTGGTTATGCTTTTGTTGCATATTTTGTTATATGCAAAATAATTTGTTATGCTATTAATTATTGCATTTTCTTGCAATATTTACTATCTAACTAGGCAAAATTTCAACAAATAATTAACTATAATTAGAAATTTTCCATGAGAATTATACACTAGTATTAGTTGCTGAAATTAGAAGATTTCTTTTTTTGCCATTTAAATTTTTTTATTAGAAAAGTTTAACATAGTAACTCCAGTTCCCTCTCCCTCCTTTTCTCCCGAGACCTCCCCTCATTTCTTCTTCCCCCCAACTATTCCCAGACGGAATAAGGCCTTCCTTGGGGAGTCAACAAAATCTGGCATACCAACTTGAGGTAGGACAAGCCCCATGCCCCGTATCAAGGCTGAGGTATTCCACCAGAGTGGACTCCAAAAGCGAGAACATGCACATGAGATGGGTCCTGGTGCCACTGCCAGAGGCCTGCTGCAACAGATCAAGCCTCATAACTGTCTCCTATATTCAGAGGGTCTAGTTTGGTCCCATGCACGTTCCCAGCTGTCGGTCCATAGTCTGTGAGCTCCAACTAGCTAGGGTTAGCTATCTCTGTGCTTTTCTCCATCATGCTCTTGGCCCACCTTATCCATATGATCTCTCCTTCCTCTCTTCAACTGAAATCCAGGAGCTCAGCCCAAAGCTTGGCTGTGAGTCACTGCATCTGCTTTCATCAGTTACTGGATGGATGTTCTATGTTGGCAATTAGTGTATTCACTAATCTGATTAAAGGGGAAGGCCATTTCAGACACCCTCTCCACTAGGAGTCTTAGCAATAGGTCATCCTTGTGGATTCCTGAGAAATTCTAACATCATAATGGCTCCATTTATGGAGCTATCTATTTCATTGCTATTCCACTCTGTCCCTCCCCCAACTGGGGCTTTTTGATCCCTCATATTTCCATCTCCCCATGCCTCCTTTCTACCCCTCCCATTTTACCCAGGAGATATTAACTATTTTCCTTCCTGGGGGTTCCCGTGTATGTCCCTGTTGAGTTCTTTTTTAACCTGGCTTCTTTGGGACTGTAGATTGTAGCCTGGTTATCTTTTGCTTTATATCTAATAACCATTTATGAGTGATTACATACCATGTTGGTCTTCCTGAGTCTTGACCTCACTCAGGATGCTTTTTCCTAGTTTCGTCCATTTGCCTGCAAATTTCAAGATGTCATTGTTTTTAACCAAGGAGTAATACTCCATTAAGCAAATGTACCACATTTTCTTTATTCATTCTTTGGTTAATCTGCATCTATTGGATCAAAATATTAAAACAATTTACTCTTTCTGTTCACCCTATTTTATTTTCCTTTAAAATATATTATCATTTTATGGACATGAGTATTTTTTCTGCATAAATATGCATGTGCACTGCATTCATACATGGTGAAATAATACGAAATTGACATGTGATCCCCTGAAACTCAAGTCAAGGACACATGGAAACTTAGAACAAGGAAAGTCTGTTTTGGGTTGCATCTTCTTGCTCAGGATGGCAGATACATTCCTCCACAGGCATTGGAGTCCTTGTCTTCAGGACCCTGGAATATACTGAAAATTAGTTGAGACCTCCAGCCTTGTGAGCATAACAAACCATCTACTGTATTCTTTGACTTTCTGTTGGTAGATACCCATTGTTAAACCAGGTGGACCACAGCCTGTAAACCATTGTAATAAATCACATAAACCCACAGATGTACAAATTTGTGTGTGATTTATATGTGTGTGCATATATATTTATGTACTATATATACAAGTATATTACATCTATCCCAATTTTACATATATTCATGTGCTGTAATATGAACGGCGGGGCTGTGTCCCGCCACCCGGCTAGCTTTACCTGAAATAATTACATGGAACTATATTCTTTTAAACACTGCATGGCACATCAGATCCAGCCTCTTATTGGCTAGCTATTACATATTAACCTAATCCATTTCTAATATTGTGTGTAGCACCACGAGCTGGCTTACCAGGAAACATCTTAACCTGCATCTGTCTGGAGTGGGAGAATCATGGCGAACACCTGACTCTGCTTCTTTCTCCCAGCATTCTGTTCTGTTTACAGTGCCTACCTAATTTTCTGTCCTATCAGGCCAAGCAGTTTTCTTTATTAGTTAACCAATGAAAGCAACAGATAAGATAGAAGACCCACCTCCATCATTCATGCATATATAAATCTTATATATCAGCTATCATATTAGTCAAGCTCTCTGGGGGAACAAAACTGATAGAATGATAAATATATAATACATAATCATAGAAATATTTTCCATACTATATGCATATACCATACAATATATAATTATAGAAATTTATATAATCTATAGTCTATATGTATAATCACTGAAAATATATATCATTCCATATGTGTGTCATATATAAATTTATATTCATGTGTGTATATATAGACTATATTAAACACACATATATTTTTATCACTTTAATTCATCTAGAGAACTCTGACTAATCAAGTTCTGATTACTCAGTCCTAATGTAGTTATGGTTAATTGAAGAGAATCTTCACCCACTATCTTACTAAAGCAGCATAATCCCTAATAACAATCTATAAAGATTTTCCTTACACAAAATATGAAAGTCTTGCCTTCATACCCCACCATAGAAATTTTTCTTTTCAACACAAAAAATCACTACAGAAAATCACAACTGATGAAAACGCAAAATTCTGGAGAACAGTCCCAATTTATTATATATATATATATATATATATATATATATATATATGTGTGTGTGTGTGTGTGTGTGTGTGTGTGTGTGTGTGTATCTATATATATATATATATATATATATATATATATATATATCCAGAAAGATTGTGACAACCAGAGAATGAAGGATTTTGCTATGAAATGGTGTCAAGTAGTAACGTCAAGAGCTATGCATATAAAGTCTCACCAAAGTGATTACCTAACTGTGAGTTAAACAAGGATGGCATCATTCAATATGCCAAAGTAGACATGAAGCCTGGACAATACATAAATGACTATGGGCAGCTGAGGAAATGTGGGAGAGGGAGAGGTGCTCTTCTGTGGTAAGAACACAACAATTCGTTGCCCAGTGTCAAATGATCAACCCTGAAAACATACTTACAGGTAACTTTATATGTACTGAACAAATTATATATAGGAATATATAGGCACACACTAATAATTAGTGAAAAGAGATGCCAAGAATTTGAAGAATATTGGAAAGTCCTATATGGGAGGGATTAGAAAAGGAGACAGCAGACATAAATAAATGTAAGTATATTGTAAGCTTTAACATATCTCCTTCCTTAAGGTATTAAGTAGAATTATTGGTACTATTTGATAATAAATTTAAACCTAATATCCAAATATTTTAAAATATTTTAAATTTTATTTATTATTATTGTTTCTGTGTGAATATTGGAAAATGCATAGGAAGGTCAGAGGACAATTTTCAGGAGGTAGTTTTCTCCTTCTGCTCCGGATTATAGGGATCAAACTCAGATTGCTAGGATTATGTAAGAAGCATCTTCATATACTTAACCCTCTTCCTAACCTTAACTACAACTAACCCTTCTGAGACGTTATTTACTTATTTTATTTATGTGTTAAAAATACTATAAGGAATAATAAATTATTATTAAAAATACTAAATAGAATACTATTTATTATTCCATATACTATTTTGTAAATTCAGGTTTCATTTTTAAAACCGTTTCTTATATGATTTTCTTTCACATTATTCCAGAAACTCAACCTCCACACAAAGAACAGGAGGTTATTGCCCCCTTTTTTTTTTGTCCTTTGAGTATCTCACAGTGACCTTGTTTTTTTTGTTGTTGTTGTTGTTGTTGTTTTCTTTTTAGGATTGAACCTGCAAATTCAAATTTTCTATGCAGCTGCTCCTTCACATTTCCCATAATTTTAGTCATTATTCTACTTCTCTGCATCCTGGCACTTTACTTTCTTTCTAATGCTTGACGCCAACAACCCAGAAGGTTTAGCACTGCTGCAATAGCAACCATGAAGAGCATGTGTCGAATCACCCCCTCCCTACCTTTCACAATTTGCCTTGTATTAAATAAGTTAATACTCAATTGGGTGGTCCTTATTGTGTGATTTGCTGTGGTTCTTATTTCACAAATCATGATTGTATCATTTTAGTTTGTGTCAAATCCACAAGGTTGTAATTAAACTCAAATTTATGAATAAAATATTTAATTTCATTTTGCTTAATATAATGGGGAATTTTTTTTTTGATTTTTAGAGCAGATATAAAACAAAGATAAAAGCTTGAGTCTCCTGGACATACATACATACATACATACTTACATACACACATACATGTATATATGTGTGTGTGTACATATAAATATATATTGCATATGTATATATGAAACTAAAGGGAGACTCTCTACCAACTGGATGTGATGTCTAATGCTGTGTCCTAGGCATTCCTCTTATGTACTAGTTCATCTCACAAAGATGGTGGAGATTATGTTGGTTGAGTCATCTTTCAGTGTTAATTATTTTACTGTATATTTTGAAAATCCACAAACCTCGTCAAACATATCATGAGATTCATTTCATCAGGGAGGACTGAATAATTATTAACTATAAAAGGTTTAAAATTTTAAAATAATCTGTTGCAGGGAAACCTCAGTAATAAATGTATTAAAGCCAGCAATTTAGTGACAGGCCCAATATTTTAAAACTACCAAACTATTAAGTCTTGATCATTTATTCAGTGATTGTTGTTTACCTTTCTTTCATTCAGAAGAATGCTGGATTCTTGACTCATTTGTTCTTTCATCTTTCTATTCAATAGCAGATCACCCTGTCCTATTCTGTTCTATTTTACTGTGGGTACAGTCTCTCTCCTTGATTCTTTTTTTTTTAATGTTTTTTTTCGAGACAGGGTTTCTCTGTGGCTTTGGAGCCTGTCCTGGAACTAGCTCTGTAGACCAGGCTGGTCTTGAACTCACAGAGATCCGCCTGCCTCTGCCTCCCCAGTGCTGGGATTAAAGGCATGTGCCACCATCGCCCCTTGATTCTATATATGATGCATGAAAGTTGTTAGGGACAAAGTCAAAAACTCAAGGGATTTCTTTACAGAGTGTACTTATGAACACAACTGGCTCTTTTCACAGAAGGAAAAAAGTATTATTTCAGACACGATCTCAATAGAGAGGACACACAGCTCTTTTGTCCTGGTCTTTGTTGCAGGAAAAAACAGTAACATATGCAGGAATTCAGCTTAGAGTGTTCCTGGAGAAATTCCCCTAGGATTTCTAATCAACGATGATATATCTTACTATTTGATACCCTGTGTTCCATCAAATCTTTTAGAATCTGATATTACTAGCATAACATCATGCAGGAGAACTTACAAGTTGTGGTGGAAGATATGGAAAGGAAGACTTGTCCCCTACATACAACTGAAGCAGCAACATCTTGATAAAGAAACGGCCTGAGAAAGATGGAAGGAACCTTGTTCTCTAGGAAAAATGGTAGCTTTACCAATTGTGAGTTTTAAGAATTATTATTCTTACTTAATTTGTTTCCTTACCAACAATAGAGGCACAAAATATTGGCATAATAAATACAGTAATTAAATATTCATATATGATTTTCTCAAAGGACAACACATGCTTTCTCCTTGTTTGGAAGTGGTTTATTTATAAACATCAATAAAATTGCTTTGTGTCTAATATTTATCCAGTAACAATATAGGCACAGATTTCTTACTTTTGTGAAATGGGAGATTTTTTAAAAGTCATTATTGGATGATTGTTTTAAACACTTTATTCTCAGAGATGTGGAGCAGGTAGAAGAAGACAGTTTCTATATGTGATGTGGGAGTGTCATATATCAATCTGTTGATTTCATTGTTTAAGTAATAAAGAAACTGCTTGGCCCTGATAGGTTAAAACATAGGTGGGAAGAGTAAACAGAACAAAATGCTGGGAGGAAAAGGAAGTGAGCTCAGAGGCCATGCTCCCCTCTCCCGGGCAGACACAATGAAGCAAGCCACCAGGTCAGACATGCTGAATCTTTCCCGGTAAGACTGGTGCTACACAGATTACTAAAAATGGGTTAGGCAAAATACAAGAATTAGCCGGTAAGAGGCTAGAGCTAGTGGGCTAAGCACTGTTTAAATGAATACAATTTGTGTGTTGTTATTTCGGGGTATAAGCTAGCCAAGTGGCCATGAGCCAGGCTGTGGGAAGAAGCCCGCAGCTCATACAACAGAATGGCGCCCAGACATATGGACAACTGAATCCACAGAAAGCCTGAGAAAGCTTGGGAAAGAATGGAGTAAAGCATGTTTTCTTGGTAGCAGCAATTTCTCAGGTCTGCTCTGTTTGCTAGAAGCAAGCAAGCGCTCTCATCTAAGAGAGGCTTCCTGACTCAGCTTCAGCTGCAAAACCCTGCAGCACTTAACAGGTCCTGCCACGAAACACTTAAATGGTGTTGATAAAAGCAGACTGAATGCTTGTTTGTTTTCAGCCATAGCAGGAAAAAAGGTGTGCTGTTTTAAAATGCTGGCTTTCTGGGCCATCCTGCCAGGGCAAACTCTGACTGAGGCAGGAGGGCCGACTACAGAGAGAGGACTTGTGTGTTGTCTGTGGAAATAATGCTGCAGCTTTCTTGCTGGCAGGGACCTTGAAATGCCATAGACTTGTGGCAATAAAAGTGGCTACAGCAGTACCTCCACCATGAGGCT
Organism: Microtus oregoni; assembly: GCF_018167655.1. Classification (NCBI taxonomy): domain Eukaryota; kingdom Metazoa; phylum Chordata; class Mammalia; order Rodentia; family Cricetidae; genus Microtus; species Microtus oregoni. Next base: position 33,906,603 of record NW_024543070.1, on the reverse strand, counting down.
GGAAAGCTAAGGAATGGGCTGGATTCAGCTGTCAAAGCCACGGCTTTAGTCCTGCTGATATTACTTGGTAAATTAAAGACTCATGTGATTAGAAAAAGAGAGATATATAGTAAAGAGAGATTCAAAGAAAAAGAAAACTTCTAAATGATTTACAGTGTATTAAAAATATGTGCAGGCTAAAAGTTGAAGTTCTTAAAGTAAAAAACAAAAAAAAAGGAAGAGAGTTGTTGTGTGTGGTAGTACACACTTTTAATCCCAACACTTGGGAGGCAGAGGGAGGTTGACCTCTGTGACTTCTAGGTGTGGTAGCACACACCTTTAATCCCAATGCCTGGGAGGCAGAGAGAGGCAGATCTCTGAGAGTTCAAGGACAGCCTGGTCTACAGAGTTATTCCAGGTCAAAGATACAGAGAACCTGTCTCAAAAAGCAAAAAATAAAAGTAAAAATAAACAAAATAGAGGTTAAAATAAAGCACACAAAGATGAAAAATACACAAAGAATTTTGATACTGTATGCTATTATGCTCTCTTTGAATTGTTTGAATTCTGAGGAAGGAGGAACAGCTGCTAAAAGATATTTGTTTATAAATGCTGCTGAGCTAATCCAAAATAGATATTGTGAAAATACCTTGACTTCAGAATTTGGATCTAAGGATATGATACTTTGGAAAAGAGGTTCTTCTTTTGTTTTCACAGTCAATGACACCCTGTGGATTGCTTCCATCCCATTATGGTATGATAGACCACGCCCACCTGCAAGGTTGCTGTGAACACCCTCAAAAAATTTACTTCACTCAATTGACTGAGATGAACCTAGCACACAGGTTATACCCTGAAATATCTGATTAACAGCGCCCCCATACAGCAGGAAGCAGTTTGGAGAGAAATAACTGTTCCCATATTCCCAAATATTGTTTATAAATGTTCTTTTACATTTAAAGGGGGATGTGATATAGATATGAATAATTTGCATTGATATGGATTTTGCTTTAGTGATTTAAATTTAAGGTCAATTTTGTTATATGTATATTTATTTCTGATATTGATTAAGATATTGTGATTGTGTAGTTCATGTAAAAATGTAATGTATATAGGTTGCTAATAGATAATCATCTATAATAGTCAAGTTTGTAGTCATGTTAGTTAGATTTTGTAGATGTGCATAGATATATTTCAGATAGGTATTCTTCATATCTTTCAAAGAATACAGAATATAGCATTTTAAATGTTTCAATCCATAGGGTTTTTTCATGACAATGAGACATATCTGCTCCTGAAAACACCAATCTACTTCAAGAAGAAGATGGACATCGAAGAGGATCCTTATGGAGTTTGATAGCCATTTGGGCAAAAAACTGCTCTTGCCTGGACTATTGCATAAACTGGACACAAAGAACCCAAAGAAAGAGGACTGCTGAACTTGCCTAAAGTTGAGATGATCTTTTGGGGTTCCTGATTCATGAAAGAGTCTGCGAGACATTCTGCAGGACACAGCAGATAGTGACTGAACTGCCTTTGAAATTTCCTGCTTCATGGAAATGTCTCTGGATACTATGGGCCTGTAGGCTGAAGATGGATGCCCCAACAGTACAGAGAAACTTTGGGTGACTGTTGAGGCAGTGAGATGTCTCTGTCATTTCTAGAGTTTGCAAGTTGCTTATTTCTTGTTTACATAGGCAATATTGTATCCTTCTGGAGTGTTTGATGCAGTTCAAGAATAGATAGATAGTTGTAGTTGTTTTCCTTTGTTATGATAAAAGATAAAATAGATATAAATATTGTAACTGTAATTTTTACTTGATAACTGTTTTGTTATATGTAATTTTGCTATGTTAAAGTTAAAGCCTTCTTTTTTTTTGTTTAAACAGAAAAAGGGGAAATGATGTGGGAGTGTCATATATCAATCTGTTGATTTCATTGTTTAAGTAATAAAGAAACTGCTTGGCCCTGATAGGTTAAAACATAGGTGGGAGAAGTAAACAGAAGAGAATACTGGGAGGAAAAGGAAGTGAGCTCAGAGGCCATGCTCCCCTCTCCTGGGCAGATACAATGAAGCAAGCCACCAGGCATGCTGAATCTTTCTTGGTAAGATTGGTGCTACACAGATTACTAAAAATGAATTAGGCAAAATACAAGAATTAGTCCGTAAGAGGCTAGAGCTAGTGGGCCAATCAGTGTTCAAATGAATACAATTGGCGTCTTATTTCTAGTGTAAAGCTAGCCGTGCGGGAGCCGGGCAGGACCAAAAGCAGGCCCGCAGCTCTTACATCATATATGCCTCTCACTCACAGGCAAGCAGTGATCATTGGTTAGAAGGGCTCAATAGGCCCTCCCCCTTCCAGAGTTTATATCTGCAGTTAGTGAGTTCTTGGAAAAGAGACATTTTCTTCAATAATGTCATCATAGATAATAATCCCACACGCATGCAAACAATCCCTTACCGAGGGTTCTGCATGAAACCATACTGAAATTAATTAGGTCATCAAATTTATTAGTTAGTGAGTTAATTAATTAGTTAGTTAAGCCATGACAGTAAAAGGAAAACTAGGTTGGTAGGTACAGGAAACGGACTAATGAGAGTGGAAGGGGATGGCTAGAGAGATAGCTTAGAGATTCAGAGAGTGTGAGTGAATCAGGGAAGGGAAATGGGCTTCAGTGAATATGATACTAATACATTTATGAGATCAATTAGCTGGCATGATTAACAAATACTAATAACTAATAACTAAATGGAGAATAAAATAACCTATCTATAAACTATTATAAACTATTTCAAATATTTATGATATTACAGGAGGCATCTGTGGTTTGGTTACCAACGAATCTATATGCTCCTTAGCTGAACATCTCCTCTGTCTTTCTTTAGTGTTAATTTTGCCTGTGCTGCAAATCAAACCCAGATCATGGCACATGTTGGAAAATACTCTGTTGCTTAACTAAATGTACCTTTTTCACAGTTTTAAAGTTTAATTTTTCTCTCCTTTGAATTGTCAGTCAATAGTTTTACCAACAGTATTTACTGATCTATAAGTTAGTTCATTCTTTCACTGCTATGAGACAAAGTCTCACACTGTGTCTCAGGCTAGCATTAACACATGGCTGTTCACCAGCTCCAGGCCCAAACTGTAGGGTGATAGACATTTACCGCCGTGCTCAACCATGGCATTTTAATGCGTTCTATTGATTGATGCTTAAAACAACTTATATTTTATAGATTGTACATTATCCTCTGAATATGTCTTACTTACAAGATTAAATTGACACACTGAAAAAAAAACAGAAAAGTCAGCAGAATAAATTGAGGAAAGACAAATATTGCAGAGAAAAAGAAATATTATTAATAAATTTAGAAAATCGTTTTATAAAACAAGGACAAAATCAATTAGATATTTGAAAAAAGTGTTTTCAAAGCTATATATATATTCATATATATATATATAATAAGAATCATTTTAATATATAAAAATTTCAATGTGAGCCAAAGAACTATGTGGCAACTATGGGAATAAAGTTAATAAAATTGAAGGGACACTTAGTATATCAAAGTATGATCAAAAGTAAGAAAATACACAAAAAATAAGTATGATAGCTAAACACATCATACTTATACATATCATATCATTATAAATAGCAATCAACCAAATAAATAATATAACAGATAGGTATATCATTGAAAATGAGTTTTGAAATAAAAATTTGTTCCATGTCTCCCTGTTCTTTGATAAAATGATCCAAACTAATAATATCACCAGGAATATTAAATGTATCAAATATGAAGAAACACTGTCTGGACTATCCTGAGGTACAGATTTTGTCTTAAAATTAAATGACAAATGAATTAACTAAAATTAGAAATAAAAGGAAAATGAGAAAACACAATGTCAGGAGACAAATTATGTAAAATAATAAATTAAATATGAAAATACAATATGATGAAAATAAACTTTCCACAATCACCAGTAAATGTAAAACATAAACTTCTATACTAAATACTACCATTATATATAGATTTTCTTATAATAGTTATATAGACTTCATTTTTTATTTTAGACAAAAAGAAAAAATGTAGTGATATTATGCTTGTATTTTAATAAATAAAGCTTGACTGAAGGTCAGTGCAAAGCAGCCACACTAGTCAGCCATACAGGCCTGGCAGTGGATGCACACACTGTTAATCCCAGCAGCCACACTAGTTAGCCATAGACGCAAGGGCATGATGGTGCATGCCTCTAATCCTAGCACTAGAGAGGAATAACAGGTGAGGTAAGACAGGAACTCTCTCTCTCTCTCTCAGTCTGAAGATTTCATAGAGTTAAGAGCTCTCTAGTGTTTTGACTGCTTTGCTATTCTCATCTTCAGGTTGACCCCGATATCTGTCTCTGAATTTTTATTATTCGTGCTACAGTAACCCTTCTATATACAGATATTAAATAGGCTAAGAAAGAAATTAGAGAAACATCACTCTTCACAATAACCACAAGCAACCTAAAATATCTTGGGTATGATAAAAAATTTAAGTCTCTGAAGCAAGAAATTGAAGAAGATCTCAAAAAATGAAAAGATCTCCCATGCTTTTGGATATGTAGGATCAACATAATAAAAATGGTAGTTTTACCAAAAGCAATCAAAAAATTCAATGCAATCCCCATCAAAATCTCAACACAATATTTCACAGACTTTGAAAGAACAATACTCAAATTCATATAAAAAAACAAAACCACAGAATAGCTAAAAACAACTCTGTACAATAAAGGAATTTCTGGAAGTATCACCATCCCTAACTTCAAACTCTACTATAGATCTAACATAATTAATTAAAACAGCTTAATATTGAAATAAAAACAGACACATGGAAAAATGGAATCAAATCAAAGATCCTTAAATTAATCCATACACCTGAATTTTGATAAAGAAGGCAAGATGGTACAACAGAAAAAAGAAATCATCTTCAACAAATAGTGTTGGCATAACTGGATGTCAATATATAAAAGACTGCAAATAGATCCATATCTATGACCATACACAAAACTCAAGTCCAAGTAAATCAAAGACCTCAACATAAATTCAGCTACATTGAAGTTGACAGGAGAGAAAGTGTGAAATAGCCTTGAAACACATTGGCAGAGGATATCATTTTCTAAATATAACACCAGTAGCACAGACATTGAGAAAAACAGTTAAAAATGGGACCTCCTGAAACTGAAAAGCTTCTGTAAGGCAAAGGATAGTAAACAAGATAAAACTTAATATTCCAGGCTTTGTTGACTTCCCGTGGGAGACCTTAGTCTTTGAGAGGAATCAAAGGTAGGTAGGCTGTGGGGAAGGGGAGGTGGAGGTGGTTCAGGAGGAGGAATAGGGGGGAGAACTGTGGTTGGAATTTATAAATTTTAAATAAGTATACAAAATTAAAAAAGAAAGAAATGAAGGTAGACAGAGAAGAAGAGCAAAATGAGTTAATATGGTCAAAATATAAATATTCTTGAGCCAAAAAATATCAAGGAATAAACATGATAAAAATTTTGTAACGAACACAGTATTAAGTTAATAATATTGTATTATATGTTAATTGTTTCATTTATTAAGTTAATAAAAATATTTTAGACCAGACAACTTTTATCTAAAACTTAGCTCTGTCATCTGTCAAGTGACTATGATCTAACAAGGGTTCTGCACCTCTATTTTTATATACTAATTTAGGGAAATAATTATATTTCTCTCATAAATTAATTTTGTAAAATAAATAAGATGTTATAACATTAAAACATGCAAAGATTTTAACAGATAATTTATTCAATTCACTAAAAATATGTTTATAATGACAGCTTATTTATTGTTATTATTGTGTTCTATAGATAGCAATATACCAATTTAGTAAGTTATTATTCATTGCTTATTATGTGTCAGACACTGTGTTTTCTGAATTTTGAGGTGAATAGTTGTACTCCCAAGAAGAGATAAAACCATTAAAGGCAGATCTAATCTGTTAGTGAACCTCTTTACTTCCTTGTCATCCTATGGTCCTCATAATTCTGGCTTTGTAGCCACTCAATATCTCCTTGGAAACACTGAAATGCTGTCTGCTTTGTTCACTTTTATATCCTTGACATCTTTTTAATATAAAATATAAGGTGGGGCCAGAGTACATCAGAAGGTATAGAACTGAGGGCTTGTTAGATGCTAAGCAAATTTTGTAATGAGAAATAAATTTTGTTCCAGCTTGCCTTTGGAATTGCGGAATAGGATCCTTACTTCCTTATCTGTCACAGTCATCCATAAGATCAGTTATGCATGAAGTTTAAAGGAGGAAGACGATTGACAATAAATAGTCTATAAATTCCCCCATCAGGGTCCCATCAAAATTCTTCACAGATCTTGAGAGGACAATAATCAACTTAATATGGAAAAACAAAAAACCCAGGATAGCCAAAACAATCCTATACAATAAAGGATTGTCTGGAGGCATTACCATCCCTGACTTCAAACTCTATTACAGAGCTACAGTGATGAAAACAGTGTGGTACTGGCATAAAAACAGAGAAGTTGACCAATGGAATCGTATAGAAGACCCGAATTTTAACCCACAAACCTATGAACACCTCATTTTTGATAAAGGAGCCAAAAGTATACAATGGAAGAAAGAAAGCATTTTTAACAAATGGTGCTGGCATAACTGGATGTCAACCTGTAGAAGAATGAAAATAGACCCATATCTATCACCATGCACAAAACTCAAGTCCAAATGGATTAAAGACCTCACTATCAGTCAGAACGCAGTGAACCTGATAGAAGAGAAAGTGGGAAGTACCCTACAGGAGATGGGCACAGGAGATCGCTTCCTATGTGTAACCCCAACAGCACAGACTTTAAGGGCAACATTGAATAAATGGGACCTACTAAAACTGAGAAGCTTCTGTAAAGCAAAGGACACTGTCACCAAGACAAATAGGCATCCTACTGACTGGGAGAAGATCTTCACCAACCCCGCAACAGACAAAGGTCTGATCTCCAAAATATATAGAGAACTCAGGAAACTAGACTTTAAAATGCTAATTAACCCAATTAAAAAATGGGGCACTGAACTGAACAGAGAATTCTCAGCAGAGGAAGTTCAAATGGCCAAAAGACACTTAAGGTCATGCTCAACCTCCTTAGCAATCAGGGAAATGCATATATTGAAAATTAAACTCATAATTTGACTACTTGTAAATAATACTGTATTCATGTTCCTTTACATAAAATAGTTTGCATTTTTTGTGTTTTCCTTTCAAAAAGAGTAAAGAATATTACATAGATTTTAGTTTTCATTAAGAGTCACGTAGACACTATCCTTTTCAAAACTGTGCACATATATCATTTTATTAGTTAAAGCATTACATCATAGGTATGATGGATTGTAGAAGTTTATGAACTACTTTGGGACTCCAGATAGTTAGAAGTTGGCTTCACAAATGTGTAACTAACTCCTAAGCTAAATGTTTTATTAATAATTTTTTTTCACAGAACATCAACACCATGTAAGTTTACTTTACAAATACCATGAATTAAAATGGAAACAAGTTCATTATATGACAATAGTTAAAAGCCAGAAAAATAAATATACAAAATGACTCATTGAAGTATAGGGGGATATCTCAGCACTTAAGGGTTCATACTGCTCCAGCAAAAAGCATCTGAATTTAATTTCCAGCACAACAATGCACAGAAGCAGTTCACTACTGCATGTAATTCCAATTCTAAAAGATCCTATGCCTCAGAGAGCACCTGAATACAAACACATGTATACGTCCAAACCCACACACGAACATATCATTTTCTTTAAAATGGAGGATCTGGGGTGAGCTATGAGATGGGCAAACATAAACAGAAAACACTGCATAAAAAATACCTATGTTAAAGAACAAAGAGGACTTGAGACACTATGTGGTTGATGTTTAATTTGCACTTTAGATTTTCCAGTTGTCTGTTAAAATTAACAAAATGACATCTTTGTGAGTAGTTGTTACTAACTCTGCCATATTAAAACTTTGTAAATGCAATATATCTTTTGCAAAGAATGTGATTTAAAGTGAGCTAAGTTCTAGAAACAGAATTTGCATGACACATATATTATGCATCCTTCCTGTTGTAAGAGGCCGCTTGCTTGCTCCTGGATGCTCAGTCCCAAAATAATCACACAGAAACTGTATTAATTAAATCACTGTTTGGTCAATCACTTAAGGGTATTGCTTATTGACAAGGTTCCAGTGTGACTGTCCCCAGTGGTAGCTCCATGGCTTCTCCCTGATTCTACCTTCTTTCTTCCAACATTTGGTTTATTTTTCTCCACCTACCTCTATTCTGCCCTGCTATAGGCCCAAAGCAGTTTCTTTATTCATTATCTAATAAAAGCAACACATATACAGAAGGACCTCCCATACAATTTCTTCTTCTCTGTTTAAATAAAAAAGAAAGGTTTTATGCCTGAATCTGTCCTATTGTGTATCTGAAATCCTTTTCTGTCCAGATGCGCTTCTTAAAATATAAAATGGCTTGGCTAGAACTAAGGCTGTTTTGTCTTTTGGATCTGCCCAGTCCAACATGTCAGAGATCTCATCACTGCCCCTGAGAGCTAGACTCTCCACCCCAGATCCAGGGTCAGGTAGAAGCAGGTTTATGTTGCCATTAAGCAAGTTGTAGCATTCTGATCACGAACCCCATTTAAGTGCTTCATAGCCAACCTTCGAAAACCTCCCATGGTGCTCATGCTAGCACCATGGCTCAAAATCTGCAGTTTCAAAACTGTACGTGGGTTTTTATTGTTGTTGTTTTGTTTTGTTTTGTGTTTTTGTTTTTTTACTACTACTGAATCAGAAAAACCTCTTAAAGGAGCCATAGTGTTAAGCCATGCTCAACTCTATTCTTCTGTGCCTAGAATTTCTTTATAAACTTTCTTAGGAGCTTCTTGAGCTTAATCCCAAAGGAGGAATCATCTGAATAGAAACCAGGTACCTTCTCCATGAAGAATTTCACACTGAGTCCAGACAGTCTGCTGTTATCTCCTCCTGCACTTTCACTTAAGATTGTTTTCTAAGTTTTGTAATAACAATAATAACATTAGGATTAAAGTATGTTGTAGAGGGTTGTTTTAAAAATTAATATGGTTACAACTAAGTAAAAATAAAGGTCACGAAATAAAAGGTTAATTAAATACCCTTAGGAAAGCTTAATGCTTGATTGTCTACAATATTTTCTTTTGTGTTGATTTGTTGTTTGTATCCTTTTGAAAAATGATTATGTAAAAACTATTATTATATTTTAGAGTTTTTTATGCTTTCTCATTGATTTTTGGATAATCAGTCATTGCTTTAATCATTAAACATTTCCATTAGGAAAGCGGTGTCTACTTAGAACCTTCTTATTAAATTAATTAATTATTTTAAGCTTGCTTTAAAGAACAGATACTAAAATTCGGTTTAAAGTTTTTCTCTATTAGATTAAAAATTAGTACATAATATTGTAAACAACTTTAAATTTTGGTATCAAAAACTCAAAATTAGTTGTAGGGATTCCTCAAAGAATAAAACCAAGTGATTTCATCAATTAAAAGAGAAAAATCGACAACCTATCAAAAATCCATTAGCTCATCCTTTGTCCACCTCCTTCTGCCCATGCCTACAAAGCAGGAATTCTCTCACTCATCTGAAAGCACATTTATGTAGACCTCAAAGGAGAGCAAGCAAGTCTATAAGATAGGTTTCAGGAGGAGGAAAGCAGAGCAAGAAATGATTTAATTTATTTCATTATAAAATCAAAGTAAATTAAATATAAGAAACATGTCTGTGGAGTTGACAGGAGAGTTTAGTGAATAATAAGCATGGTTCTGTGACTAATGCCCTGAGTTCTATCTGGGACTAACAAGGAGAAGGGGAAGAATTGATACCCACAGATTGAGCCCCGATTTTTATAGGCGAGCCCAAATTATCTCATACACCCAAATGTACAAACTATAACACACATATACTATATATTCAATAATTTTTAAAATGAAATACATGCATGTTTATGAAACTAAATATTACCACTCTTACCCTTGTATTCACCTATCTTTATTGGTAGACATTGTTATCATATTATTGCAAATCTCACCATGATACAAGTCCTATTTAAGATGAGTTTTCAGTTGTACATTTTATAACATGGCATTTAGTTAGTTTTACAGATATACATGCCCATACTATACCTAATTCAATATGAATGAAAGCATCAAACTGTCTTCAAAGAATTTCAGAATGCCTCATCAAATAGCAGCCTTATTTCCTAAATATAAAAACAATGATGAAGACAGCACACCATCTTGCTTAATTTATTGTAATTATAATCAATATAGTAAAAGAAAACATCAAATTAGAAAAAGCTGAAATCTGAGACACAGAACATTTTCTCTAATCCTATTGAAATAAAAGTGACTAATTTTGTCAGTTAATTAAAAGTTTAGTAAATATCTGTACCTTAGTCATTGACATATTGATGGAGAAAGGTCATTGGTTAATAAAGAAACTGCCTTGGCCCTTTTGAAATGACAGCAGCTTAGATAGGTGGAGTAGACAGAACAGAATGCTGGGAGAAAGAAGCCAAGTCAGGCAGTTGCCATGATTCTCCCACTCCAGACAGACGCAGGTTATGAACTTTCCTGGTAAGCCAGCTCGTGGTGCTACACAGAATATTAAAAATGGGTTAGATCAATATGTAAGAGCTAGCCAATAAGAGGCTGGAACTAATGGGCCAGACAGTGTTTAAAAGAATACAGTTTCCGTGTAATTATTTCTGGTAAAGCTAGCCAAGTGGCAGGTCGCAGCCCAGCCTCTCCAAACGCAACAACATATGAGCTTCAAGAGTCACAGTTGAATAATCATTCAATTGATTGTGTTATGGAAACAAACACAGCTAGGGAGAAAAACATCTAGAGTATAGGGAAAACATTATAATAATGACTAATTTTACAAATACAAATATACCAATATGCACATTTAGAAAACTTAACCCTTATATGATATAAAATAAGGTGCAATGGATATAGTATATTGATTGGATCCGTGGAATTCTCCACAATTAATTCTCCCACATCAAACTCCAGAGTTATCAGAAGTGATTCCAGCCTCATGATCTGAGATCATGTGACCTTCAACTTGTTATATAATTACAATGGCAGGCATCGTAATGGGTGAGGCAAATGACATAATAAAATCTTTAGCATACTTTCTGATACATAGTGTAATTTATATTCCATCTTTATACTTATTTCAACACTTTGCTGTCTGCTTGGTGATTTCAGGACCTGTCTCAAAGAAATGAGAACAAGATAAGTTTAATGGAAAATGAGTAAGCAATGGAAATATAATATAAAATACATTATAAAAGTATACATATATTCCCAAAAATGTATTACAGTATTTTGGGCATAAAATAATTTTTATTTCACCTGTCTAATTTATCCACTTAAACCATTTTCATATTGTTCTTCCTAAAGATAGTTATACACAAATATATTATCTCGAGATTTTGTAGGGTTCTTTATATTTTGTCTGTTAAGAGAAATATGATCTCTCCAATTCTCTCATTCACTTTGGTGATACCAACACATCCCCACACATGTCTAATATGTCCATATAGGTGGCTCATGATAATTAATAGACAGCTTAAGTACTGGTTGACTTGTATAGTACCCTTGACTAACAGAAAAATCACAGAAACTTTCTAGTAATATGTAGATAACAAAACGGAAATTAACATTATTATTATTACTACTATTTTCAATTGGATAGCTGTGGTAAGCAGTGTATAATTGATTATAACCTCAAATTAAAATATATTACCATAAAGTCCTAAAGATTTTGTATTCAATAAAAAAAGGTTTAATTAATGTTCTATTGTTTTATTACTGTGTCTTTTATTTTTTCTTAGTATCAATGTTAGAATAAGTATGCAGCTACATTCGTGTGAATTTCTGCCCATTTCCCTCCAGGACTGAGGTGTTTATTTTACACTCATATCTCAGTGTGGTTTACCTCTCCTGCAAGAAAAGCCAGACAAGCAATCATTCTCCATGTGGTGCATGCTGAACTAATTCAGTTCAGCCCAAACTTACTTCCATAAGGATCACATGACCTTTTCACAGCTTTAGAACTTATAAAGCATTCTTGAAAATTCAGTTTCTTATCCAACAACAATGAGACTAAATTTCAAAGGCACTTGCCATGACAAAAGTTTATACAAAGGAACTAGTAATGTATAAGTACATAAGAAACTGTTTCCTTTCATCGCCTGATGAAGGTTAATATTCAGGAGGATGCCTATATGTTTTTCTTTGGGTTCACCTTCTTATTTAGCTTCTCTAGGATCACGAATTATAGGCTCAATGTCCTATATTTATGGCTAGAATCCAAATATGAGTAAGTACATCCCATGTTCCTCTTTTTGGGTCTGGCTTACCTCACTCAGGATAGTGTTTTCTATTTCCATCCATTTGTATGCAAAATTCAAGAAGTCATTGTTTTTTACTGCTGAGTAGTACTCTAATATGTATATATTCCATACTTTCTTCATCCATTCTTCCATTGAAGGGCATCTAGGTTGTTTCCAGGTTCTGGCTATTACAAACAATGCTGCTATGAACATAGTTGAGCATATACTTTTGTTGTATGATAGGGCCTCTCTTGGGTATATTCCCAAGAGTGGTATTGCTGGGTCCAGGGGTAGGTTGATCCCGAATTTCCTGAGAAACCGCCACACTGCTTTCCAAAGTGGTTGCACAAGTTTGCATTCCCACCAAGTCAGACTCACTGAACATAGCAGACAGTGAGGACTACTGAGAACTCAAGAACAAGGGCAATGTGTTTTTGATCCTACTGCACGTACTGGCTTTGGAAGAGCCTAGGCAGTTTGGATGCTCACACTTCTAGACCTGGATGGAGGTGGGTGGTCCTTGGACTTCCCACAGGTCAGGGAACCCTGATTGCTCTTTGGGCTGATGAGGGAGGGGGACTTGATTGGAGGAGGGGGAGGGAAATGGGAGGCGGTGGCGGGGAGGAGGCAGAAATCTTTAATAAATAAATAAATAAAAATAAAAAAGAAACTGTTTGGTTACTTATTAAAATTAAGGAAAACAATTATGACCAAAATATGATGATAATGTACTGTATTTTGTGACTTGGTTCTGTGGCTGGAACAGACAGTTGAAAACTTCCCTTTCTTAACTGTCAAAACGATTTTAACTTTACGTGAGCATATTCTGCAGAAAAAAAAAAACTCAGCCTTCTCCTTTCTCCAGATAAAGGGTCATCATCATATTATTCAGAATGCACAAAACAAACCATCTAATTTTTAAACTCTCCTGTCATCTTTCCATATTTATTTGTGAATAAAAGATAATAGAATGGAGTGACCAAAGTAAAATGGCATATAAATTTTCCTCTCCTGGTTAAAAAAATCAATAGGCAGAGTGAAATGTGCTTTGTTTCTTTCAAATAATTCTCTACGGTTTTTGTAGGCCACTTTAATTAATAAATAAAATCCCAGTTAAGCTTAAAAATAGATCTTTAAAGCATTTGGTACAATGATAATGTGCAGCAATCACATGTCTAATCCTAGAAAAAAACATGGTGCTTTTGCTATATACTGTTACAGAATCTGTGCTATTATATCCATAGAGATGACACGGAGGACATATTAACTGCCTGGCTGTATCTGCTACTGTGCAGGATTTCACACATGGCAGATTGCAAAATGTCTCTGCAGAACATGTCATGTAAGCCACTGACATTATCACAAAGTAACCATTGTGCTTAGGAGAATTTTCATAGGACTGTTTTTCAAGTAGGATTCAAGATACAACAAAACAAACATCAAAAAGCCTTTTATCTATTTTAGTCACTAATTTTAGAAAATATTCAACTCCAGGAATCTAAATTTTAAATGTTTTAGTTGAGACTCAAAATAAAGGGAACTCTATGAGTTTACTATCCACAGAAAATATTAAACTATTCTAATCAAAGTAAGTTGCTTATTTAAATTCATATATGTTCTTCAGGAAACAATAAAGGATTTCTTTGTATGTTTTAAATTTATCTTATTTAAATCAAACACAGTCTAAAATGTTTGCAGCGAAGTTGAGATTTTGTTTTTGTGTCAATTTCATTCCAAACAAGGTGTATTAGGGCACTATCAGAAAAATAGTGAGAGATTTATTAGCAACAGTTTTGTTCCAGTTTATGAAAAAAATCATTTTTAACAATAATTTCTACTGCCCTCTGCTGTTTCCCCACAGAACTACAGAACTATTTTTCTTTCTAGATTTACATAAATTGCCTTTGAGTAATTAAGAATAATGATGGAAGATATACTCATTAATATTTAAAATCCAATACATGCCAAATTCTTGATCTTTAGTGCCTTTGTTTACTTGCCTTTTGTGTGTTATCAAGCAATTTAATATCTTCTATTTGTCCTAGAAGACTTGGTTATTAAATACATCACAAATAGGCAAAAAGTTAGAGAGGACAATTGAAAGGATAAATGGCTTTGATATTATAAGACAATTGAGTAAGATTCATAGGATACAGCTGAAATATGTGTCCAGTACTGGTCAGCACTTTATAGACAGCAACCCCAATGTTTGTATGTCTACATCGGGAACATTTTCACACAAATAATGAAGGCAGTTTCATTTATAAATAATTAATTTAAAACATTACACAAGCTTTTAATGTCATTGCATCTATTAACTATTAGTATTTTCTATCAATTTGAGAAGAATATGCAAACAAGGGAATGTTTTTAATTTTTGAAAGAATTATGTATATTTTTTCTCAGACCTTAGGAAACAAAGGTTGTTTAAACTAGACCAATGATTTGTTTGTTTGTTCCAGTTGATCAGTTATATTCCTAGTGTGCATCTTTCATGACTTTCTACTATCTCCAAATCCAGTTTCAACCCAGCCAACACCCTATTTTGGTTTGTCTGTGGGCTAGAGACACTGCACTAATTTGGCACATATTTCTATGTATACAGTGAATAAGTAGCAAAGCAAAACAATAAATAAAAGAACAAGACACTAGCTCCCAAATCTGAGTCGTCCAAAGGATAATAATGTATTAGTAGATACCACTTATTTTTTAAAAAAACTACTTCACTTTTAAATGTTTATCATAATTTTTAAATTGTATGCCTTATAAAAAGCAAACTTTAAAAATAAATTTTACTGTTCTGGTGGTGGTTAATGCCTTTAATCCCAGTTCTTAGGAGGCAGAAACGACACAGGCAGGTGTCTGTGAGTTCAAGGCCATCTTGGTTTACAACTTGTGTGGCAGAGCAGTCAAGGATATGCAGTAAGGCCCTGTTTAAAATATATATCTTCTTTAAGCTTGTTCTTTGATAATTTTACATATGGATATAATGCAGTCTAGTTGCCTTAATCCTTATATTTTTCTTGCAAATCTTTTTCATTCATGCTAAAATTATTAAGAAGCTCACAGATTACTAAGGAACACTCACACATAGAATATAATAAATCAACTTTTATTTAAGTGAAGTAATTGCTACTTAATAATTACATAAAATGATAATAAACTACCAAAATCTATAGTAAAGGCATAGTGAAGATTTATATAAATTCTATTTTTAGAAAAATATAGTTATTGTTTATCTCTTCTTGAGGACTGAGTGACTACATAGCACTTACATACAAGGCAGGGGACATCAGCTACAAAGGCATATTTTTGGTACCTATTGTATGCTGTATCACTCTGTGGTAGAAGTTTTCTGTTGAAATTAAATAACAGAATAGCAATGTATATATTATATCCATTGTTCAAAAGTATGAACATGTTTGTGTCTTTGCCTGGTTTTCAGGTCAAAAAAAGATAAAATTGGTTAAAGGAAGATTAATGTGCAATTCTATAATAATTGCCCAGCACCAAATTTGCAAGAGACTTCAGATGAAATTAGCATAATGAATATAATATTTATTGAAGGGAGTGAACATTTCCTTGGATACTAAGTGGTTAATCTATGTAGTTTTAAAATAAATTCTGAGCACTGTGGGGTATTCTTTTTCTATATTTGCCAGGAAATTTTATATAAGTATTTACTTTTTCCTTAAAGTATTTGTTTGTATACTGTGATCCAAGAATAATCATATGAATCTCTTCATGTTTAATTTTTTAATTTTACAACGTAACACATTAAATAACCACAATGGAAGACATTGTGTATGCTATCTAATAAAGATATTGGGAAATTTTGGGTGGGGAAAGAAATATTCCACTGAACCATGTGGAAGGATAAATTGCTATTTTCACAACTTTTAAGAGTTTAAGAGATTAAATAATCATAACATAAACCTAAAATTAGAAAGATGACATTCTTTTGTCTTTTCTACTATATATTTCCATGATTTCTAAGAAGCTATATAAATAAACTATATCATATGACGTTTAGTTGTGAATGCTGAGCAGGCTTAGATGCTTTAGGGAGTCATTTTTTGTCATATATTTCATTAAGTATAATTAGTCTCCTCTATTGTTCCACCTCCAACCCCAACTCTTATTGTGTAACCTGAATAAACTCAGAAGAAAAAAAAATGAGGGCTACAATGACAATCCACCTTCTTACACGAAAACAGAGGACTAAAAGGGGGTTTTTGCTTGTTGAAGTGTAGGTAGCTATTGACTCAAAGGAAAAAAGCACCCTCAGTGGAAAAGCATTATTAGGAAATGGACTTTTTCTAATGATAAACCCAGTTATGAAGCACTAAATATATTACTTTGGTTATTTCTATGTAGAAATGTGATGGATGATAAATGCATGAGAACTTCATAGCTTATAGATAACGGTAGATTGTTAGGCAGGATCCTCTGAAGAAACAGAACCAATAAAATAAGAATCGATTCAGTGTTAATGGAGTCTTAAGGATTTTTTATATCTGCTGTCTAAAATCTAGAGGATGACAAGAGGAGATGGCAATGAAGTTATTCAGCTGTGGCTCAAGATGCTGTTCTAAGAATGCAGGACAAGGCAGAGGGCTGGTGCTTGTCTTCCAAATTCTGCAAACAATAGCTCCATTGTCTAAGAGCAGAAGAACAAGGGTATTCTGAAAACTGTATCTTTGCTCTATTGTTTACTCTACAGATGGGCTGTGATCATTCACGTTAGTGTGTGAGATAGAATTTCCCTAGTTTATCCTCTCACCAGTCTTTATTTCTTCCAGAAGTACCCTCCCAGCAACACCAGGCATGTTTTCCAGTCTGAGAATCTCTAAGCAAGCTGACACATAAAATTCACCAATAGAAAGAAGAAAATGATCAAAAAGAAAAAAGCTTGGGATAGTATATGAGTTAATAAAACTTATGAAGTAAACTTGAATGAACAAACATGCCACAGTCAGAAATCAGCCAGGGAATTACATTGCTAAGAAAATAATTTAAAATGATATTTTAACAAAATACTCTAACTTCGTAATCTAATACAACTTTGTGATATTATTCAACCTGTTACATTGGTGGAATTGATCAAAATAGACTGCGATGGAATAGATCCACCGTGGTTTTCAGTGATGGTAGTCAGGTTGCAGCATCTACTCTGGATGTATGGGTCTCGCTGTCTCATCTCATAGATTTTCTCATTATTTAAATTATTTCTGTCATTGAATGGATTTTCACTTAACAGTAGAATCTCATTACACCTAATTGCAAGCAACCTGAGTTTTTACCTTTCGGAATAGGCTTGTCTCTTTACCCCTGACTAATCTTCTCTAAATTTCCACTTCATTTGCAATTCTCTCTTTGGTCACTGAGGACCTCCAAAATGAAGTCCAGTTCATTATATGCCTCATTATCGATATTACTGTGCAGCCATTATTGTCATTTACTCCAATGACCTTGGGTGTCTCAAATTCCATCTTATTCAGAAGAACCTGGGAAACGCTACAGCTAGGTGAATTGGACCACATTCAGGGCACAGGATGCTTTTCTTCTGATAGACATCTTATTCCAGGGCTCTTGAAAACAGCTGCGACACTAGTCAAATGCTTCCCTCTTATTTTTCCTTAAGGACTCAAGTATTTAATTAACTTCTTTATTTTTTATTTATTTGGTTATCATAGACTTGCTTGATTTTAATCCTTGTTAGAAACAAAATCGGAGAGAAAAAAATATTAAAGCTCAGATTTTATCGAAAAATCTAAGGCAGAGAGGTCTTATTCTAGGATTTCACATCATTATTCCTTTCCTTATTAAAAAGTCTATTTCAGGTTTAATAAATTCATAACAGACAAAAATAATGAAGATTTTGTATATAGCAATGCAAATTAATGAAAAATGTTGGTGTGATCTTATCAAAAAATTAGAATTCTAAACATAAATGAAAAGGACTTTTTAGAATTATATCATCTTGTTGATATTTGATAGAAATACAGAAAATAATCAGATCTTTAAAATTATATACTTGGTGGAAGAAAAAAGCTTCCTCTTTTTCTATTATTAAAAGTGGTGCTTGAATGCCAGGTAGTGGTGGTGCATGCCTTTAATCCCAGCCTTAAGGAGGCAGAGGCAGGCAAATCTCTGTGTTTGAGTCCAGCCTCGTCTACAAAAGCTAGTTCCAGGATAGCTAGAACTGTGACACAGAGAAACCTTGTCTCAAAAAACAAAACAAAACAAACAAACAAAAAAAACATAAAAAAGGTGATGCTTGAGAGCTGATGCAGTGGTTAAGAACACAAATTGCTCTTGCAGAGGACCTGTGATTTGTTCTCAGCACCAACATACAGCGGCTCCACTTGTGACTCCAACTCTCAGGAATCTAACTCCTGTGGCTTCTGTAGACTCCTCCACTCATGTATGTATATTCTCAAACACATACACTAAAATAACAAAAGCAATTCTAAAAAAATTAAATGTGTAAGCTGCAATTACCATTACTAAATCCTTTTCATGATTATCAGTTGTAAGCCATTGTGTGCTACAAACACTTTCAAGTTTATTCAAATTTCAAAATTTAATCTTGCAACAATAGAAGTAAATTCGATTCATTATATTTTTCAACTTGAAAAAATACAAACCATCTTTCTAGCAGAATTATGTCATCTATAGCTATAATAATGAGAGTCCCAAAATATCGAAGATTTTAAAGTAAATTTTGAAATAGAAAAAAGCATTGAAATTTGTTTAAAATTGTCTTAATATTTAAGTTTTAAAAGTAAGGTTATGTAACCCAGATATATATATATATATATATATATATATATATATATATATATATATATATATATCTTTCAGGTCAGCTGAATTTCGGAAAACTACTTTCAGACTACAGCCTTTGAGCTACCTCTTCTAGTGCACTCATGGGAGAAAGCTCTGCTCCTTAGAGATGTTAACATACCAAACTTAGGAACACTTTTCTGTAAGGCCTGGAGCAATCACCTTAAGAAATATTTATGGGAAAACTTTCTGTCTGCCAGTATTTCCAAGAGGAAGAAAATTAACTTTGGTGAGAATTGATTATTAGCACACACTGCTAGAATAATCACCAGGCGAGAACTCTCCTGCTGCGTTATGGAAGAGTGAAAAATATTTTTAAGACCCATTTTATTTAGTGTGTGAGTGTGTGTGTACATGTATGTGTGTAAAACATGCGTGGAAATGTGGAGGTCAGAGGACAAATTCCAGGGCTTGTTTTCTCCTTCCACCACGTGAGTCCCAGGAACCAAGCCCAGGGTGCTGGATTTGGAGGCAAGCTGGACCTGCTGAGCTGTCTCACCTTTAAACTGGGTCTTACTGTGCTGTTCCGTTAAAAACACTTGGATTTGTTTATGTATATGACATGAAGCACAGCTTCTTTCTTCTTGTGTGGTAGTCATGATCCTGTTGTTTTAAAGGCTTCTTTTCTGATCTTACCAAGTACCTAGTACAATTTCTCTTTAATTATTTAAGAATCAAACAACTTGGCAGTTTTGTTTACTTCATGTTACATAGAAAAATAAAGTCTGACGAGACTGTTCAGTGTGTCACCAAACCTGAGGATCTGAGTCCAGTCCTTGGTATCCTCATGGTGTCAGGAGAGGACTAACTCCTTCAAGTTGTCCTCTGACCTCCACATTTACACTGTGGTGCACAAACCTACACACACACACACACACACACACACACACACACACACACACATGCACACACACAAAATGCACTTTTAAAACCAGGTTACCACAAATACATTTCTCCATGCAATCATTTTCATCCCGAAGGCATATGCATTGACTAAAACTCCCAGGAGTCCAGCCAGCTCAAGCTATCCATGGTTAAATCCGAGTTCCTGAGATGAGTACACAGCTCTCCTCACAGCAGTCTCTTACTTACTTGGTGAAAAACATAATGTTTTACCAGGATTTTTTTTGCATTAAAATCATATACAGAATGCTCTCTGCAGCTCCTATAGTACTCCTGTTGCTTTTTCTTAAAGGTTCTGTTTATTTCAGCATTTTCAGTATAATCGAATGTTTCTGATGTGTTTCACACTTTGCAGTTTGACTTCACAGCTGGGAACAGCTTATTAGTGGGTAGAATGATATCCAATCATGGTTGAACCAATCTGCAGAGAGTCATGTTAACTCTGAATCTTTTCCACACTTTTTTTTTTTCACACAATCCATAAGGTATGATGACTTGGAAGACATGTGTGCTGTGAACTGAGCAGGTACAGACGACCAGCACCTTGGCACATTTTCAGCTCTGCAGATGACATTTTGCTGTAGAAGACACTTCTGTAGTGGTTTGTCTTCTGCGTGACTGATAATACTTTTCTACTCTCCCAGCAATAGGGAAAGTAGTATTCAGTGTCTCACTAAATCCATGCCTGGGTGTTATTCACAAATGCTTCTTTGGATTCAAATATGAAGATGAATAAACTAACACTCATGATAGTGGCAGTATAGATTAGTGAGTACTGCTGCCTGCCATCAAGCATGATAACCTGCATTTGATCCAGGCATGCACTTAACGGAAGAGGAGCTGACTCCCACAAGTTATCATCTGACATAAATGCACATACATGTACATGCATACACATGTACACACACATGAAGACACATACGCACATGTTCATGAAAATGCGCACATGCACATGATGTCCATATGTACATATATGAATAAATACAAAGTGCAAAAATAGCATTACACACACATATATCTTTTGGCATAAATCAAACAAACACACCATCAAGTCATTAAAGAAATCACATATAAAGATAAAAATGCTTTTCAACAGCTAATATTTTAAAAAAATTACTTCTAAAACATCTAAATCAACAACAGTGATTACAAACATATTAACTCTCTTTTCAATTGCTGTGACAAAATACTGAGAAAAGATTTGAACCAAATATAACACACACTAGCAAAGAAGATATGGATGGGGCAGGAGTGGAGAAACTGAGTTACAGTGGATCTGCATCAGAAATCAGAGAGAAATGAATGATGGCACTCCTTTATCCCCTCCTTTTTGACTTAGCATGGCACCCCAGTGCATGGAGTGATGCTGTCCACATGCAGACAAGATCTTCCCTTTGCAGATAATGTTATGTAGAATTACCCTTACAGACAGACTCAGAGTTGTTTCCTGAGGTTAATGCTAACTTATCAACTTGAGAATCAAGAGAGATCATTGTAATAAGCTATTAAACAAATACAAAGATAAGACACAATAGTGACATGTATGCACTATAATAAGAATATAAGGAAAAGAACCCAACTTTCTAATAATGTATATAGGAATTGAGGGGACGAAAGACTATTATCAAGGGATATTTAAGTTTTAAAATTGTTGTAACTAATAAAAATATACAACAATAGGAAATTCATTTTATGACCCAGATTTTAATTTTATACTGTCAACAAATATTGCAATCAATACTTTAGCTATCAAAAATATTAAGAATCTCAATAAAGTTATGTGGTCATACAAAATAGAAAAGGGCCAACTAATTCAGAACGTGGACAGTAACCACTAGAGAGCACTTAGAGGGTGATGTGTGACCCAGGCAAAGAGTGGAAGGATAGTAGACTTCACGACAAGCAACCACCAGCTATGAAGATGCCAACATGAAAATAGTCACTCTAAAACACGATGGTGCACTAAGTCAAGTCCTTTTGAGGTGGAGTAACAGCTTGAAGGTCACAAGGAGATTTAATAAAATTATAATAATTTTGGTTACCATCCAAAATTCTTGAGGTAGGGCAGCCCAGCATCCTACATTTTAACAAAGAAATTCCATAAAATTGTATGAACCTCTAAAAATCTTAGCATGTGATTAACTCTCATCATTATTGTGAGGAGAATTTCCCAGGTTTCTCAGATATCCATTGTCTCCTTTGGTCTTTGTATTCTTCCTCTTCACCTCTGATGATTTCCTAAGTGTTATATTTATAATGCTCACGACAATTTGATACTATAGTAATGGGAAAATCTTTTAAATTACAAGGGAAGGAAACATATTTAATACAAACGGACATAGCATCTATAGATGCATGAAATATAAACACAGAAAAAGCAGAGGAAACCAAATGTGTCCCTAACAATACTTCAAACATGCATAAGCATTTTTATTTTAATACAAAGGACCAGTATGCATTGGTTGATTTGCAATAGGAAAATCTTTGAGTCTATTCTGTGTAGTGTATTTCTTCATCACAAGAAACCTGTCTAGAAAAAAACAGGAATGTGCACACTAAAATGATGGACAGAATATACTTTTTATAACCATTATTCTCAGGAGAGACTGCTCCCAAATTGTTATGTTAGATGACTTCTATTAAATAGAACATCTGTCTGGCGTATAAGAAATCTGCATAGACTGTTTGCTTTCTTTTCATTCTTATTCCTCAATCTTCATCTCCCAGTGAATCTAAATGCACAAGCCTCAACCATACCTTCATCTCTTTCAATTATTCTATTTAAAATTCTCTATTCTTCCTCTGTCATAATGATTTCATTTCTAACACCTGTTATTTTAAATATTTCTATTATTTTTTTAAATCCACATGCACATAGAAGCCTCCACCATACAAATTGTGGAAAAGCATCATACAAAATTAAATTAACATCCACTCTGTGGGGCAGCAGAGGAGCATATGATTGAAGAAACGAAAGAGATATTTTATATAATAGCTCCAGAAAAGAACTTTACTACTCCAGAAAAGAAGCTTCAAAGCACTGTACAGAGAATGCCTACGATAGCCCGAGGAAGACATAGAAGAAAGCAGATATCAGGAACGATGAACAAGCAACAAAGCAAACCACCAAGTGCAGCATCACAGACACAGCTATAATATGATCCCAGAACAAAAGCTATAAGGAAGTAAGGAAGTCAAGAAGCAGTGAGAGAGGGAGGTGCTGCAGGCCAGTGTAGGAAACATCATGGAACTTATATGGCCTTTATGGAAGGAAATTGTAGTGGAAATGTCTGATAATCAGAAGCTAGAATAGAGTTGGTCACAGATGAGACTCCTGGCAATTTTATCAGGAGATAGACTAGAAGCGATATAACAAAGGAAGTGTTTTCAGGATAACCTGGAGTTATAAAGTTGGCAGAAAGGGATTAGGAAGATGGTCAGGATCCTAACTTGGAATTTATCCAAGAATAGAGAGGAAGCAAACTTTGAGTGTGAGATAAATTAGTTTCTTTTTAAAACAGGATAAAATGATGTATTTTTTTAAAATTTCAAATTAAGGCTTTGAATCCCTCATGCTTCAATATTAACATTTCATTAAAATAGCTTACGTAGAGCCAGCACATAGCTCAGCAGGTAAATGTGCATGCTGCCAAGCCTTATGGCTGAAGTTTCATCTTCAGGATATAGACGGGGAAACACATTAATTGACTTGTGAACGTTCCCGTCTGACCTCTTTACATATGCACACATCCATGCATGTGCACACATGTGCACACAAACATAACATGTGTGTGTGTATCTTTGACCATGTGCATTCTTTGGGTCAGGGACATGGAAGACTACATAGCAAGATAACAACTATTTATTATTTGGGGTTATAACAGCTGATTATGCTGGAAATCTAGAGCAGGTAAGGTTAACTGTCGTCCGGTACTTTTAAAGGCTAGGAAAACAAATAGGCTGAAGACAGAGCAGGCTGCATGCAGTCTTAAGTTTCAGGTGACTTCCAGCTTTATTACGAACTCTGCTCTGAGGACCAGCAAAAGGTACCAGTCTCATTGAATGCAGAATATATTTTCATTAAAAATAAGTCTCACTAATTCTGCCTTCGTATTTTCTCTTACTTTTACCTGCTAAGGACATCTTCATCTATACATTGCTCATTGATATTTATTTTCAGAAATGTGTCTTGTAAGTAAAGGTAATCAAGCTCAGGAAACTTGTATTACTGGTTCCTTTTACTGGTAGCCATTGTCTTTGTGGTTTCTGCAATGCATATCTTCCCTGCGGCTGCATCTCTACCAACATCCTTCTACGTTTGCATGACAGTCTTCTCATCAACCTCATCATTATTATAAAGCTTTCTGTGTTTTCAACCTTGTCATCTGTTTCACTAGATTTGCGCTTCTGTTTTCAATGTATATTTTTAGAATTGCAGGCAGTAATCAGGCAACTTTCAATTCTTTACTATTCTCAGATCCTAACCCAATTTCCATTCAAACAATATTCATTTTTTAAACACACCAAACCTAATTTGTGCTATGCAGATATTCCCAGATGCATTCCCTTCCACTAGTTCATGTTTGACATATCAGGGGCAACATTTCTTTTAGAGATAGCTGACTCAACAAATTCCAGTAACTATCAGTTGCCAACAGCTCCTTGTCTAGAGGTGAGATGTCATGCCCAATTCCCTCTTTTATGTGAGGATTTCAACTGGCTTGAACTTGTAGCGGTCTTTTGCACCGTTACAACTGCTATGATTTCATACGATGTGAAACCACCCTGATGGGTTATCAAGTCACTGTTTCTTGTGTTCATCAACCACCTTGGTCTCTTATATTCTTTTCATCCTCTTCCAAATCATTCCCGAGCCTTGGAAGGAGAAATGCAGTATTAATGTTCAAATTTAGGAGTGAAAATTTGGCAGTTTCATGTTCTTGGCACCTTGGCCAGGTGTGTTGCTCTGCATTAATAAACATTCACTGCAAATAGAAGCTCTCTGATGAGAGTTGAGAGATGCATTATTGTATGAGTATAAAATAGCCCATTAAGAGTCCATTAATAAGCTGGGCAGTGGTGGCGCACACCTTTAATTCCAGCGCTAGGGAGGCAGAGGCATGCAGATCTCTGTGATTTCGATGCCAGCCTGGTGTACAAGAGCTAGTTCCAGGACAGGCTCCAAAACTACAAAGAAACCCTGTCTCGAAAAAAAAAAAAGACAGAAAGAAAGAAAAGAAAAGAAAAAGAAAAAGAAAAAAGAGTGAAGAGTCCATTAATAACATACCCATTATGCAAAATAATACTAGAAGGTTCTTTCCTAGGGTTTCTCACAAGTCTAGACATAGGTCTTTTTTGTTGTTTGTTGTTGGTTTGGTTTTTTGTTTGTTTGTTTGTTTAAATAAATTTGTTTGTTTGTATAAATTTCACTTTGTGGAGTACGACTTATAGCTCCCCAAAGAGTGGCTAGTCACTCTTTTGATGTCTGTACTACCATTGCACCACTCAATGTGCTGTCTTAAATATGGTTTCTAGTGCCGTAATAAAGATCATGACCAAAATCGGCTTGGGAAGGAAAAGCTTATTTGACTTCACTTTCACATTACAGGCCACCTCTGAAGGAAGTAAGAGCAGGAAATCATGGCAGGAACTTGAACGTAAGAACTGAAGCAGAGATCATTTTGAATGATGCTTACTGACTGGCTTCCTCTGGCTTATTTAGTTTGCTTTCCTATAAACTTCAGGACCACCTACCTATACATGAGTGGCATTTCCCCTAGTTGACTGGGTCTTTCTACATTAAACATTAATGACAAAAAAAGTCACACAGATTTGTCTATAGGCCAAACTTATGGAGGTATTATCTTGGTTAGGATTTTCTCTTCCCAGATATGTCCAAATTGTTTCAAGTAGGCAAACATCTAACAAGGAAACAGTCTTGCCAAGACAGTTGTTATTGTAAATTGCAGCATTTGTGCCAGGTAAGACTGGTGATTGTTTTTCTCCTCCAATAGTGTTCACAGTAATTTCAGGTACCATGGAAGTTATCTAGTAGCTGTGAAGAATCCAGATCAGCACCAGTTTGGGTTCTACATTGGAAAATTGGCCAACATTTAGGGCAAGTGAAGTCATGGATCTTAGAGGGGAACCTACAATAGTCATTTACCAAACCAGTATGGCCACCAGTATGGTCCTCACTCTTTTTCAATTAAACTTCTCTTTGCAACAGATGGAGATCATTACTTAAACCACAACATTTCAAAATTCAGAGTTGTGGATCTGAGTCCCAATGAATATATCTCCAAAATAACTCCTTTAGAACATTGCAGAAAAGGATTCAGAAGGTTATAAGAGCTATCAGGGAGTTGGCTGTGAGACTGTGTCTCCTAGTAATATTGGAGGGTTCACCAGCAATATGGAATATCCTTCTGTATGTTGGGAATATGTCTTTTTTACCATTGTTTAATAAAGATGCTGATTTGTCCAAGAGCCAAGCAGAATAGAGTCAGGTGGGAAATCCAAACAAAGACACAAAGAAAAAAAGGCAGAATCAGGGAAATGGGAATAGCCTCTGGAGAAACAAGATGTGAGGTAACACCATAGCCATGTAGCAATAACTAGATCAAAAGAAATGAGTTAAAATGTAAAATCTTGTTAATAATAAGCCTGAGCTAATAGTCCAAACAGTTTGTAATTAATATTAAGCCTCAGAGTGGTTGTTTGGGAACTGGTGAGTGGGAGAGAAGCTTCTGGTTATAAAGCACAAAGTCTTTGAGCCATTTGGGCTTGAGTTTTGTGCATGGTGATAGATATGGGTCTATTTTCATTCTTCTACACGTTGATATTCAGTTACGCCAGCACCATTTGTTAAATATGCTTTCTTTTCTCCATTTGATATTTTTTGCTTCTTTGTCAAAAATCAGGTGTTTGAAGGTGTGTGGATTAATATCCAGGTATTGCTGGTGGGAAAGCAAGCTGGTACAGCTCCTTTGGATGTCAGTGTGGCGATTTCTCAGAAAATTAGAAAACAGCCTTCCTCAAGACCCAGTAATACCATGTTTGGGTATATATCCAAAGGATATTCAATTGTGCCACAAGGACATGTGCTCAACTATGTTCATAGCAGCTTTGTTTGTCATAGCCAGAACCTGGAAACAACATAAATGTCCCTTGACTGAAGAATAGATAAGAAAATTGTGGTATATTTACACAATGGAATACTGCACAGCAGAAAAACATAACAATATCTTGAATTTTGCAGGAAAATGGATTGAGTTAGAAAACATAAATTTGAGTGAGGTAACCCAGACACAGAAAGACAATTATCACATGTACTCACTCATAAGTGTTTAAACATAAAGCAAAGAAAACCAGCCTACAAATCACAATCCCGGAGAACTTAAACAACAATGAGGGCACTAAGAGAGACATACATAGATCTAATCTACATGGGAAGTAGAAAACGACAAGATCTCCTGAGTAAACTGGGAGCATGTGGACCTTGGGGGAGTGTTGAAAGGGAGGCGAGAGGGAGAGAGGGGAGCAGAGAAAAATGCAGAGCTCAATAAAAATCAATTTAAAAAATCCCACAAAGTCTCAACAACATGACGGCCCAAACAAGGACAGCTAAAACAAACAAACTAATGTGAATGGGAAAAGCACAGGACACTTTGGCTGTATACAAAGCTACAGGCAACTATGGAAGGCAGAGAGTGAGAAAAATAGTCTTCTTTCCCATGGAAGAGTACCTCTATTTGTTATCCAACTAAATTGCCCAGAAAACATACATACAAGTAACATTATGTGAAATGAGAATGTTGAATTGGGTATTTAGGAGAATATATATATATATATATATATATATATATATATATGTGTGTGTGTGTGTGTGTGTGTGTTTGTGTGGTGTGTGTATGTAACAACAATGAAAAAGAAGTCATGAATTTGAAAACTAGCAACAGTGGGTATATGTTACATATGGAAGTAGGGAAAGGAAAGAAACAATGATGTAATTATATTATAATATTAAAAAATAAAAGAAGAATAAAAATTAAAAATGTTTGACCTTATTTTTAGTCTAAGAATGGGGATTCATATTGCGTATTCCAATGTAGAAATTGTAACATGAACTATTACAGTAAATTCATCACAGAGATTAACAAATTAATATCCTCCCTAAATCCATTGATTACATGTCAAGTAGGAAGATTAGAATGAAGTAGGATAATCTCTGCTACAGATTTCATATGCTGTCTAGTGTTGATTATATCTAACAGTTGGGTTAATATATTCCAAAGTATGCACAGAGCTATTTAATAAATGACTACTAGCATGTTAAGACAACTCTAAATAATTCTACATCTCAATATTTAGTTTTATAAAGTGAAGTTTACTCAGCTCGGCTCATTTTTGTCCATTTTTTTTATTACATTTCCCCACTTACCATAGCATTAAATGGGTGGTATGTCTCAATGTCATGTATTCGTGGTGGATGTTACACCATGGGAGGTGTAGTTTCTGAGTAGAGTAATAAAAGTTGATGACCTGTTTCAGACATGCTCAGGTCATCTTTCAGTTTCACAGTTTATACTTTTCACTTACAGTGTGTGTGTATGTGTGTGTGTGTGTAGCATAAGCAAATACATGTGCACAAACATGGTTGTTTGTAGCCATGAACACATATGCATAAGCCCTAGGAAGATATTGATGTCTGTCTGTGTCTATTTCCCTCTGCCTTATTGTTTTGAGGTGAGGTCTTTCACTGAACATGTATCTCATGATTTGGGGAAGGTCGTCAGACCAGCAAATTTCCATAATCCACCAAGTTCTGGTTTCATAAATGGAGATAGAGGAATCTTTGTCCATCTGACATTTAAATCAGCATCCGGACTAGCTGAACATAGTGGACAATGAGGAATACTGAGAATTCAAGAACAATTGCAGTGGGTTTTTGATCCTACTGCACGTACTGGCTTTGTGGGAGCCTAGGCAGTTTGAATGCTCACCTTACGAGGCCTGGATAGAGGTGGGCAGTCCTTGGGCTTCCCACAGGTCAGGGAACCCTGATTGCTCTTCAAGCAGATGAGGGGGGGGACTTGATCGGGGGAGGGGGGCGGAAATGGGAAGCGGTTGTGGGGACGAGGCAGAAATCCTTAATAAATAAATAAATTAAAAAAAATCTTAAAAAAAAAAAAAGATCTCTGTTCTTTTTGCTTTCACTCCTGGTGCATTAACTCATAGAGACATCCCCCAACTCATAAAGTTAAACACATGCATTGCCTCCCCAGACATCAAACTCCATGAAGAGTAGCAGAGACTTTACAATTAACTACTGTATTCTATTTTCCTCCCGAGCTCTTTAAGATAGTAGATACTCAGTGGAACATTTTAATTGTTAAGAAAACCAAGCACTTCTAGCTAATTGTATCATTGAAGAAGTGAAACAATTTCCCTGATGAGCTAGGGTGTTCACCTTAGTTCTGGATGAGCTGGTATCTATGATCAGGCATTAAAGAATTTGCATACTGAAGGTCTAAATCCCTCTACACTTATGAAGTATGTTGACACATTTCAAAATATTGACTATGCTATGCATATGCCCAAGCTTTGTTATGCTGCAGGCAAGGAACAAGCCTAATGTTTGCTCATATATAACTGTAATGATGTGGTCTGAAACTTTGGTTTCCTGTACTTAAGGGACTCCATAGACTTCTGGGTGAGAAAGCCTTTAAAATCCTATAGCCTATAGGCAAACTGATAAAAAAAAATTGCAATTTAGAGATGTGTGCATGAAGTAGCAATTTAATGGGAAGACTACCCAGAAAATTCTTGTAAAAAGTTTCTTTCTTCTACTCTAACCTCTCCCCCTTATTAGTTAAATAATAAAATATATGTATTTCAGCCAGGTATATAAGAAAAAAAAGATGAATTTTCTCATTTTTTTGCAATGATATCTGAAATTAAAAGATACAATGGCTTATATGAAAAATATTTGGCACAATTGTCCAAGTATAGCAATCAATCAGCAGCTCAGAATTATGAGCAGATTTTAGGCCCCCACTTTATACCATTGAGCTAATATACCTCCGCCCTGATTGTAACACTTTTCATATCAACTGGGACTTGCTGTCTCATAGCTTGACTTCCAACTTAACTTTCATTTTACTAAATCATTGTATGTAGGGTTTACATCTTATTTTTACCCAGTGCATCACAGTCACAACATTTGTTTATCAATTATAACTAACAAAATCCTTTGATTTTTTTATTAGCAATTTTTCTTAGACACCAACAGATTATTTCTTTGTATACAATGCACTTTTAAAGATGATTCAAAAATTTTAAAATTGACTTCAAATTGGTATACAAACTTTATGAATGTTTTAAATAATTCCACAACTTTTAATTTCCATATATGTGCATTATTTTGCATACCAGTAATTTATTTGCTTTTTCATTCTGTAGGGGTTGTAGTTATAGGCTATGGTCATGTGACATAGCACACTGTGGACATCAGAAAACAGCTTGCTAGAGTTGGTTCTCTTCTTCAAAAATGTAGATCCTGGGAGTTTCGACTTGTGCGTCAACTTGAAGCAAGCTAGAGAGGAAGGAGCCTCAATTGAGGAAATGGCTTCATGGGATTCAGCTGTAAGGCATTTTGTCAATGAGTGGTCAATGGGGAAGGGACCATGGTGGGTGGTAGCATCCCTGGGCTAGTAGTTCTGAGTTCTACTAGAAGGTGGGTTGAGAAAGTCAGGGGAAGCTAGTCAGTAAGCAAAATCCCTCCAAGGACTCTATAGCAGGCCCTGCCTTCAGGATCCTGGCCAGTTTAAGACCCAGCCCTAACTTCCTTCAGTGGTGAGCAGCAATATGGAAATGTAAGATGAATAAACCTTTTCCTCTCTAACTTGCATTATGGTCATGGTGTTTCATGGCAGCAACAGAAACCCTAATTAACACTCTGAAAATCCAACATAGGCCATGAGGCCTTTTAGCAATCCTGTCTTTCCACAGCACCATCTCACCTAATCCCAAAGCTTGAAAATATATGTAATAACTTTGCTATAGCTATACTACAACACTTCACTGGGAATCAAAGACTGCAAAATCCTCAGAGCAGGTGCTCTCCCTAAACACTCTTCTTGACGCTTAGAATATCGGTATGTTTCATTTTACTGTTTAAAAAGGGTGCTACCATTTCCTATTGAACTATTGGCTTTTCCTTTGCTATCCCAAGATTATTGCAGCAAATCCCTTTAACTTATTTCTTAACTTGTTTTGCTTTATAGTTGAAAGGAGATGTTGTAATACATTGTAAGTTTTTATTTAACAAGCTTAAATCTCTATTTATACTCTACTACTGTAATTACCAGTGATATTGCGTTCCATAAACCTGGCAATTTTCACTGAATTGCTTCCATATTTATAGACAGTATAAAAGATGATTAATGCCTGGTTTACTATGGAACAGGCTTTGGAAATCACTTAAATAACTTTCTGTTAATACCTTTGGTCATAATTGCTAATGACTCATATAGCTTGCAAATGCTCCAGATCATTACTCAACAAATATTTAGCAAAATAGTAACTAAAATGTACATTGGCTGAAAAGTATAATTTATTTCTAAGGACAATAATAATTAATCTAAATAGTATACTTTCAAAAAATTAAAATGTTTTGTTTTGACTTGTAAATGAGATCCCCAAATCAACTTGCTGTAGAAAACCTTCAGACACCCTGTTTAAAAACATCAAAATATGAGATAGATTTTTAGTAGGTTTTTTTGAAACAATACTTCATTTTATGGATAAGAGTACAATGTACATATTAAATCACACTACAGTGTAATGACAAAGGAATTTCAAAAAGAAAACAAAATGGAAAATTTCAGGTTGTAAAAGTTCTTTCCTAACAACAAATAAAAAATAAAATAAATTTTTTTTCTAAGTGCGCCAGTGTGAGACATGTATACAGTGACTTTTCATGTCTGCTTACTGTTGTAAGAATGGTCAATGGGATTAAAAAGAACCATCTTATTTTATTTTTTGTATTTTATTTTTATTGTTTTAGATTACTGTTTGTTTACAAATTAGGGAGTAAAAGAGTATGGATTTGAGTGAGTTTGGAGGTGGAGAGTATCTGGGAGGAGTTGGGGAAGGGAACTGTAATCAAAATATATTGTAAGAAAAAAATCTATCTTCATTAAGAGAAAATTAAAAAAGCAAATTCAACTTTCATAATCACAGCCTCAGAGAAATACCACATGCATGTTTCTTTTTTATTTTTTTTTTGTGGGGAAATGCAAAAATAATTTTGCTTCCTTGGTATCAAATGTTGAATTTATTTTGCCAGTGGTGGTAGGTTAATGGAGTTTAAATCTTTTATACCCTCATTCAGGGCTCAAGAAAAAATAATACAGAAACCTACCATTTCCTGAACTCCTTCTGTCTCTCTTTTTTTTTTATCTCATTGGAAGATGTTAGATATGTTTGTATTCACATTTCCTTCATTGTCTCACACTTTTGCCATTTACACTTACCCATCATTTCCTTTCTGTAGGCTCTTTATCACGAAATTGATGTATTCTATTTAAAATTTTGCTCTATTGAAGTATTTTTGTTTATGTGTCCCTTAATTTTCTGTGAGAAGAGCATCACTATCATCATACGTAAAGTTCAATTCATGGGTGCACAACAAGCACTGTACTCCTGCCTTCCATTGATCCCAGCAAGTGAACAGTGTCTTTCATCATGCTGATCTACTTATCCCTGCTTCATTATTGGTTTATTGACCTCTCAGCAATTTGGGGACTCTTTTTTCTTTTCAGTGCCTCTGTCTGTGCTAATGACCATAAAACACTAACTTTGGGAATTTCCTTATACTGCATTTTTCACAGTTATGTATTTGAATCAATATTTAATAAGATAATTCATTTGGATGAATAACTCAAAAATTATGAAAAGTGTTTGATTATTGTTATAGTTTGAAAAATTGTATTAGCTAGTTTATATTATAAAGAACAATATTTTAATAATTATATATAAAATGAAAGAAATTAAATATTCAACTAAATTCTAATATGTAAAAATAGCAAATTTGCATACTAACTAAGTAAATTAATTTAAAATTTCAATTGTATACTATGTGACTATCATCCTAAACATAAGAATCAAGGATCTAAAACTATATTTTTTCAGCATGTTAACTCATTCATCTTGTATTTGACCAAGATAATTTTATATGTATCATTTATTGATGAAATTATAAATCACTATTGATATAGAATTACTAAAAGAAAATTATACTTAAAACAAAATAACATGCTGCTCAGATAAGTTCATATCTCTAATGATTTAAAATTTAATTTTGAATAATACTATAATAAAATGTAAATTTTAGTAATTAAATAGCATTTTGCTTGGTAAATAGAATCCCCTTCAATATGGCAATCCTTAATATATTCATTATTTTATTGTTCATTACAGACAATTAATGTTTTTGTTACTACCTATCAGTCTCTGGCTTTATTTTTCCTAAAGCAAAAATTTAGTTCTCTATATTACTTCATAAATTAGAAAGCTTTGGAGAATATGACTTACATATATAGTTGCAAAATGCATCCAACAATCAACTACTTGTTAGGTTTATGCTGGTCTTCCTTGTAAAGTAGCAGGATGAATCCAAACAGTACCCTGTCCCTTTAAGAGACAAGCTCCTCTCACTACCAATCTTTCTTCCTGTTGCCAAAGCAAGCTCCTCTAGGCGCTCTCTCTCTCTCTCTCTCTCTCTCTCTCTCTCTCTCTCTCTCTCTCTCTCTGTGTGTGTGTGTGTGTCTCACTTCCTCCCTACTACCCTTCTAATACACTCTTCCTAACTAAAACTCCATACTACACAAGCTCTCTTTGCGTGATATATTCTGTTTCCTGCCCACGTTCCTCACCCACAATAGACCCACCAAGGTCCTCTTTTGTTCCATAATCTTTCATGACCAAATTCAGACTTCACTCATTGATACTGTGGATCAGGTTGTACATTCTCGAATAACCCCCAGTGAGTTCTTAAATGACTTAGAGATACGAGTGAACTCAGTTAGCAGGGATCTGCACTGAAGTGGAAGAAGAACAAGTGACTTAGAATAAAACCTTCTGTTTTGTTGGGGGCTTCACCCCAGCCATGCGGCATCCATATATACAACAAGTCCAGAATGTTTGGACAGAATCAACACCTCAGCCTCTAACATGCTTATCCAAAAAGAGTCTAGAATGTTTAGTTGGGTGCTTCACCCCAGCTCTCTGGCATTCATTTTGGAATGTTGGGTGGAAAACTCCATTTCAAGCCACCTCCCCTGGGAGTTGCTTCAATTCAAACTCCACCTCCAAGAAAGCCGACCAAATGGTGACCCCTTGCCAGAAAAGGTCAAGACCACTCACACAGGCAATTTAAACTGCCCCCCCAGAGAATAAACATGTGGTCTCCCCCTTTCTCTTCCATGTTTTCCTGGGGGGGAGGGGCACCCAGGAGGCCACCTGGGAATGCTGACATCCATTAAACCTGGGTTTTTTCTAATCCAGTCTGATTTGATCTAATTTGAATTATTGTATTGGTGGGTAGGTTTGTTGTTCCAGAAGAAAACTTAACACCTTCTACTATTTTAAATATAATATTCATTCCACCTAAAAAAGACAATGAGTAAGGGAAACTGAGAAGCTACACATCACACACAGGCTCCCTGTCATGGTTGTGAATATCAGGAATGAGGATAAGTCTCAATGTGGATAAAAACTAATGAGTTATCCTGTAAACTTTATGTAAGTAACCTTTTGAATATATTCATCATTTATTATTTGGCCGAAGCATGTGATTGTATGTGAATATTGAAGTAAGAAAATGAATATTGACTATTGTGGATGTTTGAATACTGTAGACAAGGAAGCATTCATATTTACAGACAAATTACAAATTCATCAGAAACTCAGTACTGATTTTCTGAAAGCATCAGGGATGTCTTGTTCTGGGTTTCTGAGACTGTAGCCATTGAAGGAAAGACATGTTGATTCTGTCTTATAGAGTTTCAGAAAGAGGAAGAAAAGAGGAATTGGAAATTCGTTGCTATTGAAAATCAGGTGGCATAGAACTGCTTGTGATATGATCCTGTAGAATTTCTTGTTGCATGACAGAAGCAGCACTTTAGACAATCCATCCAATGATGTAGAGGGTTGGTTTGTTCACTGGGTCCTGGACCAATGAGCTTCCTCCTGGGTGTTGTTGAAACCTGTGTTCTTTTGAGTTCTGTGCTTGAGTACTGCAGTGCTCCAGTTTCATTACTTACATGGAAGCCTGAGCTCATGGTCTGAACAAGGATAAAACTGCGCACAAAACCTGGTGTGGAAGTGAGCTCCCACGCTCTACATTTGTGCTCACAGAAAGTTTCACAGACTCTCTTCACTCTCTCCAGATGGCTTCCTAATGATTGATGGGTCAGAGACAGCTGAAAGCACAGAACCAGAGCTTATAAAATTGGGTGCATCAGAAATACCTACTATAATTTAGTTTAATACAATGCTTTATTACCTATAATTCAAAATTTCACCAAAACATCAACTTTATAAGATTTGCTTAACCATTAAAGAACTTAAGTAGTAGAAATTACTAAATTAGGTAGCTGTGGGGAGGAGGACGAGCCTCAGTACTCTCTCGGGGATCAGAATTGGAAGTCTGTGGCAGACAAGGATCTGAGGGTAAAAAATTTACTCAAATATGTTGCCCCGGCCTGTTTTTAGTTTTCATGTAAGGAGGAAAAGTGAAGTGAAGTGGGACACTGAAGAGAGGAAGAATAAGGAAAAGAAGAAAGAGAAGAAAGAAGAGTAAGAAAAAGGAGAAGTAGCAAAGAGAAGAGGAGAAAGGGCTGATCTTCACGAGGTTTCTAGGTTTTATAGACCTAGGTGGAAAATTCCATAGGCAAGGAAAATGATAATATGCATATCAAAATCACAAAGAGGGCAGGTAGAATATGACAAAGCAAAGTGATACTCCAGAACAGGTGGCCCAACCCAGGAAAGAGCCAGTATTCATGGGGAAATGCCTACCATTAGGTAAAGTTACCAAACTGTTAGATAAAGTTACTAAACTTCCCTGAATCCTGGATTCACCCATTCTCCTTATCTAATCTCTTTTATAATAACCAGCTTCGTGGATTCCCAGTTTTGTTTGTTATCAAAGGGGGTGCATGTTGTGTTCATGATCAGTGCCTGTCTTCTATAGAAATTTCCATGTGATCTATTATCAGATAACGTTGTGGAACTGACTCTATATGAATTTGACTGCTAGAAAAAACAGTGGATGAATTTGCTCTGTGGTATGGGGGAATGGAGCAAGGTCACTCCGTTGCCCATGCAGAGGATACACAGCTGAAGTGTCCTGGGAATGAATCCCATTTTGAAGGGAAGAATCATGGCTTCACAAGGTTTCCACAGATGTGACAGCAACTTTTCCAAAAGTCAAGTGTTCCTGCCGCTCTGTAAAACGGGTTGTTCCACATGGGCTTGGATGTATACACTTTCGTGGATCTGCCCATTGATCTGTCAGCTGTGCATTCACTGTATAGTCTTGTGGGCAGCTTTCCAATAAAAACTATAGATTTAAAATTATAGATTTAAAAAATACTTCAAGAGGAAGATTGCCATCAAAGAGGCTCTTCATAGAGTTTGTTAACCATTTGGGCAAGAAACTGCTCTTGCCTGGATTGCTTGTTGCTATGCTGTATAAACTGGACTTACAGGACCCACAGAGAAATGACTGTTGAACTTGCCTAAAGGTGAGATGGTCCTTCATGGTTCCTTCTTCATGAAAGAGTCTGCTAGACATTCTGTAGGACATATATATTGACCTTAAATTTTTATCAATAAACCAAGATCAATACCATTGTAAAGTGTTCATCTCTATATCATATTCCTTTTTAAATGCAAACAATCATTTATATACAATCATTTAGGGAATTTGGGTATAGTTCTCTCCAAACTGCTTCCTGCTTTTTGTTGGCCAAAGTCATTTTGGGGGGTGCTTATAGCAGCATTTTGGAGGTCCACCAAACCACACTAGTCTAGAATTAATCCACAGGTTCTATCTTCTGTGGAAACAAAAGAAGAACCTCTATTTCAAAACAACATAGCCTCAGACCAAAATTTCAAAGAT
Organism: Microtus oregoni; assembly: GCF_018167655.1. Taxonomy (NCBI): domain Eukaryota; kingdom Metazoa; phylum Chordata; class Mammalia; order Rodentia; family Cricetidae; genus Microtus; species Microtus oregoni. The sequence continues at coordinate 33,869,219 of NW_024543070.1, read as the reverse complement.
ACCTTTATGTTGGTTTAATTTAGCAGTCCATACAATGAAATGTCTCTCTGTACTTACCTCCTTCTTAGGCAAATAAATAAATAAATAAATAAATCACAATATTATACACAATCCAGACTCTCTGTGTATATTCCATCTTTATGTGACTTATTTGCTTTTACTCTATTACTTAGTAATATTTATTTCATTATCTTTACTCCTTTAATTCATGACTGTCTGTACCCAGTGTCTTTAAAGACTACCTTTTAAAAAAAATATTACTTCTTGAGTTCTCAGTAGTCCTCATTGTCCGCTATGTTAAGCGAGTCCAGTTTTATCCCAGGCTTTTTCAGGCCCAGGCCAGCTGGCCTTGGTGAGTTCCCAATAGAACACCCCATTGTCTCAGTGTGTGGGTGCACCCCTTGCGGTCCTGAGTTCCTTGCTCGTGCTCTCTCTCCTTCTGCTCCTGATTTGGACCATGAGATTTCTGTCCGGTGCTCCAGATGGGTCTTTGTATCTGTCTCCTTTCATCGCCTGATGAAGGTTAATATTCAGGAGGATGACTATATGTTTTTCTTTGGGTTCTCCTTATTTAGCTTCTCTAGGATCACTAACTATAGGCTCAATGTCCTTTGTTTATGGCTAGAAACCAAATATGAGTGAATACATCCCATGCTCCTCTTGGGTTTCTGATCCTACTGCACGTACTGGCTTTGTAGGAGCCTAGGCAGTTTGGATGCTCACTTTACTAGAACTGGATGGAGGTGGGGGTTCCTTGGACTTTCCACAGGGCAGGGAACCCTGATTGCTCTTGGGGCTGAGGAGGGAGGGGGACTTGTTTGGGGGAGGGGGAGGGAAATTGGAGGCGGTGGCAGGGAAGAGACAGAAATCTTTAATAAATAAATAAATTAAAAAATAAAAAATATTACTTCTTTTTATCACTGTCTATATTCTTTTTTCTTTTCTCTCCCAAGCCTACGTACATTTATTCAACACTGTGACCCATTTAGAGGTTTTTTTTTTTAAAAAAAAAAATCTGTATCTGTCTTTATTGTGTTTCTGTAATTATTTTCTGATCAGAAGCACTTCTTAAAATACTCAGCTGTGGTATGACTAGTACTGAGGCTGCTTTGCCTTTTGGCTCTGTCCAGTCCAACATGGTAGGGCGGAGGTCTTTTTAGTGCAAGCCATGTTCACAGTCCCATTTTCAGGCACACATTGGGTCTATGTGGCCATTAATCAAATTGTAACACTCTGCTCACAAAACCCATTAAAATGCTCTGTAGCCAGACCTCTCAAAAGAGTCAGAGCCATTTGTGCTGGTGTACCAAGAAGCTGCCATTTAGATAAATAAAGAAGCCATGCAGTTTTTATTGTACCTCTCTTAAAGCAGTCTGCCCTTGCTCCCTGAAAGCCTATCTAGGAAAAAAATTATGGCTACCAAAAACCATGCTTAACTCTGTTCTTTTATGTCTAGAATTCTTTTTTAAGATTTTTCAGGTTTTTATGTGGATATAGTCAACCACATTGGGAGCCAGTTTCAGTGTGTCTGTCTCTGCAGTAGCTTCATGACTTCTCTCTGACTCCACCTCCTATCTCCCAACATTTTTCCCTGCCCAACTAAATTTTACCTTGCTATAGACCAAGGTAGTTTCTTTATTCATTAACCAATAAAAGCAACACATAAACAGGACCTCCCATACCAGAGAAGCATAGCATTTACATGAATGGATATTGTTCTTTAGAAGATATGAAAAGAAAATTAGAGAATACATGCTGCTTTCTAAATACAGATGTTTAATTTTAATAATACTTTTCCATAAGAAAAAAATTCAAGTTTTTATTTATCCTTAGTCACCATAGAGATACCAAAGTCTTTGTTGAAGTTTTGTGTTTAATATTAACTTTGATAGTTTCCCCTAACATACTCTAGAACTGGACAGGAATATCCCTGATTTCAACAGTCAGATGTAATGACTCAATTTAAAAAAAAAAATGTAAAGAACGCAATTAAGTCAAAGGTACTTGGGGACCTAGGGTAGAAAATTACACCACAGAGTTCTATTGAAAACAAGAAAGCCATCTCTAGAAGTGGAGCTCAGCAAAGCCCCAGAGAGACTCTCACTGTCATTCTAAAGAGTTGCTCAATCTTCTCCATCTTTGCAAACACTCAAGTGAAGGGTTGTGGTGATGGATTGTTTTAAGTCTCCACTAGAGATTCTCTTCACAATTTTACAATTGCTGTTAGTTGGATATTCTAGGAATAGAAAACATTTAACTTGTTTGTGGAGATCATCCATAGCATCCCACATGTGTTGAGTCTGCATGACACGAGAGCTTTTCTTGTATTGATGAAAATCTGGAGTCTGTAAATATGAGAGATGGAGTCATAAACATGGACACCTACATACATTGAAAGTATTTACATTTTTTATGATACTGGAGAGACCCACTTGCAGGCTACCACTCTTCATGTATTTTTCTGGGGATAACAATAATAAAAAAAAAAAAGAAAGAAAAGCATGGTTTCTGACTCTTGTGAAAAAACATAGTCTGTTTTTTTTCACTCACCTTCTCGCTCTCTTCTTATCTTTCTTTCCAGTTAAGATTTGAAAATATATCTTTGCTTTCAAGCCTTAGGCAAATGGAACAAAAGAATGAAAGTGTATAGTACATAATGAAGAGGCAGAAAGAAGCAAGAGCAGGAAAAACAGAAAGCAAAACTCTGAATACCTTTTGGATATTCTGGCCACTTCTGTGTCTGCAGTCTCCTTAATTTCTAACTTCATAGTGTACTTAGTTAACCCAAGTCATTTGGTTGTGTACATTGTAAGGAAGGTGAACATGGATCTGAATGAAAGACAATTTCTTATCTGTTGATTTTTCAAGTCTTCTATCCCCTTTGACAGGGTGTGTGTGAAGTTTTTTCCTGGTACAATTTTTGAGTAGAATAGCCATCCAATCTTTCAAGGTATTGATAACATATAATATATGAAACAGATATAGATCAGATTTGACAATATCCCTGCACTGGAAACATGTATTATTTAATCCGTACATTGAATGTCCTCTCCATTTGATTAGATGATTTGTACGGATGCCTATCAAGTGAGAACACATGAATTTACTTTCATATGACAATAACATTTTTTCTCTAAAGCTAACAAGTGTAAATTTAAGTTAATTGTATGCAATGGTTTTTCCTGAAGTATTGGCCCAAGATTTCTTTCAATAAGACCATTAGAACAAAAATTATAAAAACTTAATCTTCTCAAACAGACATAAAATTCAATTATGTTGAAAGCTGTAACTGGAAACATTAAAGTGAAATTGTTATATTGCACCCTTGATAATTTTTAAATAAAACCATTTTATCTTATAGGTTACATTTTTAAGTTTTTAATTACTAAATAATTTTAAGGGTAGACACTGTTTATTTTATAGAACAAAATTAGAAAAGACCATATGTTGTCCAAAAGGTTTAAATATGAAACACATACAGTAAACTACTATTAATGCAGAATGCCTGTTAGACAAAGAATAAATGCTTTTATCTATGGAGAACCAAAGAGCCTCTATTGAGAAAGAATCTAAGCAAGCCAAGTATTAAAGGTAGGGCTTAAATCTACTCACTTCCAGGAAAATGTGGAATACAAGAGAATAAAATCTAGATACCAACATGTGTCATAAAGCAAAGTGTGATTCCAGAACAATAGTGATAACACTTAGATGTCGCCATCATCAATGCTGCCAGCAAGCAACCAGGAGTTTTTCACTAGAAAGTCCATAGAATACCAGAAGACATAGTGTTTTAACAAAATAAAACAAAACAAATATGGCTGGATTTCTCTTATTCAAGAAATGGATAGGGTAATTTTCACATATCTTTAAGAACTTAAAAGAAACAATAGTATTTAATCTAAAGAAAGGAATTGCCATTTTTTTTATTCCTTTGAAACAAGAGGTAGCTAAGCAATAAAATCTCTAGTGGACTACCCTAACAAAGCTATCTTGAAATGTGTGTGGACATTCCTTTTTTTCCATTAAACTTTGAAATGAAATTCAGAAAGATTGTGCTTTGCCATAAGAATGATATAAAATCCCTAAATGAAACCTATGGAACTGCAAGAAAAATATCAGCATGTACCTTTTGCCACAGGTAAAGAATGAAAGTGTGTTTTTAAATAATTATCCTACTCCTTCAAAATAAGACATTGGTTGGAATAAATATAATTTTTAGTTATTTAATAATAACACTCTTCTTTTTCTCCAACTCTGCATCCTCTTTCTGTCTCTGATGTATGTTTGTATGTGTACTGTTCATAGCTCTGCATAGTTGTGTACAGACCTACTCAAGAATGTTGAAGATAAGAAAGGAAGTAAGGAGTTTTTCCTCAACTACTCCCCACGTTGGGGAGACTTGAGCTGGCTGTTAACTGCAAGCCACAGTAATCCTTTGGCTTCGTTACCTTACATCTCTAGGTTTAAACCTATGTAGATTATAACTACTAAGAGGTACTGAGGATCCAATTCAAAATCCCCAAACTTCTACAACAAGCTCTCTTATGAGCTAAGACATTTCCCAGCCCTCATTTGCATTCTTTCTCTATGTCTGATAATGTCACTCATCTTGTCAAATTCTGAGCTAGTGCTGAAAAGAAGGAAAAATCCTGAGTCAAAGATGAACTGCAGGAGAAAAGAAGATGTGTACAAAAGAGAGGGAGGAAATTTGTTCAATTTGTAAAATATTACTAAAACAAAAATTTGAGTGCAAAGTCTATCCATTAGTAACTTCATTATTTTTGCATTTGCATCCACACAAAAACAATGACATATGATGCTATTTAAATTTGTAAATGCATTTAAAAATGTGTTCTCAGCAGCCACTAAGCTGTGACAGTAAATGTGACTAAAGAGAGTTCAGATAGAAAGAGCTCACATTACACAGTTGTGCATTGTCACATAAAACTAAGAAGTCATTCTTTAAAGGAAAAGAAAGAATCTGTTCCCATTGCTTAGCATAAAATATGCATGTGCTTGTCAAGTTCCTAGGATATAGAGCTCAGATATAGGAATTCCAAGCTCTAATCTGCTTTCCAATCTAATACATTCTACTACTAAGTATATCTTGGGCCTTTTAACAATGGTCTCTCATACCATTATGGTCTCTTACTCCAGGTGTAATTTGGCACTTACATCACTTAATTTTTCCAACTAAAGCTACTTGTTTGCTTACATACAAAATATATTCTCTGAGGATACATTTAATACCCAATGTCACTATCAGTGCACTTTGTTAAACATGGCCATCACATGGCATATCCTTAAAAGATACTTCTTAAGCTATAGGCAGAAAACAAAGATTATATTCCAAGCTTTCTTTAGATTAAAGACACTGTATCTTCATCAGATATTCCAGTTCTAGTTTACTAAATCCATGGACTTAAAGGTTTGAATTTAGTGTTTGTCATATCAACAGCTCCTAAATGGAGACGCTGCATATATACACTGCATAGAGATGAGAGGTGGCAGAACAGAGCAAAGGACATGACGTGCTAGTATTTTCCAGGCTAAATTAATATAGCAACTAGAAAGGAAAACACTGTAGATGGAACGTTTCAAATGACATTTAAAGGCAGAATGAACATAATATTCAAACTAACTGTAATTTTTTAGGCACAGTATCAGAGGAGACAGTACAGCAGTAAGTGCAGTTAAGTCATTTTGAACACAGAAGAAAATTTGGTTGGAGGCTTCACCCCAGTCCCTAACATCCCTATATACAAAGAGTCTAAAATGTTTTGGTGGAACTTTCCATCGTAGGCTCCTCCCTTGGGAGTTGCCTCTGTCCAGACTCCACCTCTGAGAAAGCCTGCCAATTGGTGACCCCTCTCCAGGGAGACGCACGACCACTTTCATAGGCTACTTAAAATGTCCCCCAGAGAACAAATACATGGTCTTCTTGGTCTTCTTTTCCCTGTCCATGGTTTCTTTGGTCTCTATCTCTGGGGGGACCTGGAAGGCCACCCAGGAGTGCTGGAATCCATTAAACCTTGTTTTTTTTTTTTTGTTTTTTTTGTTTTTTTTTTTTTCTAACTTGGTTTGATTTGGTCTGGTTTGGATTATTGTGTTAGCAGAGAGGTTTATCAGGCCATAAAAAACTTTTATCTGAAGGTGTCACCAAAGGGGCTGTGTTTCCCCACTGGCCCAGGGCAGCATGTTGGAGAACACTTTCTTTCACATACCTTCTCTCCACCAGGCTGAGATCAGCTTAGACTGGGTGATTCTCCATTTTCAAATCGCTGCCATTAGGACCCAGGGCCCATACATTTGTCAGGCTGTCTGTTGAAGTCAAGGGCCCATGCCAGTCACCTAATCTGACAAGGAGGGGCAAGACAGCCCTTGTCCTTATGGTGTTCCTTCGGGTAAGCGATGTCCTTCTAAGGAATACCCCACATCTCCCTGTTTTTGACCATCATGGTGGATTCACTGTGCTATGTTTTGAGCCCTGAATCTTGGCATAGACTTGTAAGATGGGTGTCTGCAATTCGAAGCCAGATCCTCTAATGCCCTTGGGCTGACTTTTACACTTTTTCTTTAAATTGGGGCTATCTCATACTGTACATCCCTTAATAGCTAACATAAAACAAAGCCCCCCTATATCCTTTGTTTCTGGATGTTGTGTTCCCACTCTGCCTCCCTATCCACCCTCCCCACTTCTCTCGCTGTTTGTTTTCTACAATGGATCCATTTTCCCCCTGTCCTTCCACTCTAAAACTGCATAAGTGTTTCATCCTTATGCTTCGATTTTCTCTTACAGTGTCTGCTATTCTGGTCCTTAATGGGACCACCTGTGTGCTTCTCTGGCTTCTGCCACCTACACCAGGAGTTTAAATTGGTCAGCTAACACAGGTCCTAAAAAAGTTTTGTCTGTTTGTTAAAATAATGTGGCCACACTATGATTATTTTATGTCTCTGTGTGTATGTGTGTTTGTTTCCATAGTATGCTTATTTTATGTCTGTGTGTATGTTTGTGCTTGTTTTAAAATCTGTAAAACTTATAACTCCAGATTACAACAGCTCTAAAAAAATACAAATACGTATGTAGCTGCCTTTTGACCTTAGCGTCATCTTTAGTAAGAGTACCCACGTGTCCTGAACCTACCAAGGAGACATTTGGCCTCCAATATTCTTCGACTTATTAAATATATTCCTTTTATGCATTGGCAACCTGTAACTAAATGTAACCATTTAACCATTAGGTAAAATGGTGTAGGAGGGTCTTCTATCTATGTGTTACTTTCATTGGTTAAGTAAAAAGACTGGCTTGGCCTTTTAATAGGGCAGAAAATTAGGTGGGCAGAGTAGATAGAACAGAATTCGGGGAGGAAGAAAGCAGAGACAGGCAGATGCCATGGCTCTCCTCTCTGAGACGGGCTGGTTAGACTCATGCTGGTAAGCCACAGTCAAGTGGAAATACACATTAATGGAGATGGGTTAAACTAATATGTGAGAGTTAGCCAAGAAGGGGCTGGAGATAATGGGCTAAACAGTATTTAAATGAATGCAATTTCTATTTTATTATTTCGGAGTTTAAGCTAGCCAGGCAGTGGGATGCAGTCCACCACTCATTATACAACAGTAAAATATATGCCTAAATTTAACTTATATGTCTAATTTAAATATACCTAACAGGTAATGGTACCCTAATTCTCAAGTGTCTTTACAGATCTGCGAGCATGGTATTTAACAAAAGAGCTTCTAACACAGAGACATGCCATCTCCTGCAGCATCTTATAGCTCCTCCAAGAAGATGCATGGTTACCTTCTACCTAGAGGCTTGCCTTTGGATATAACAAAGCCACCCACACAGCAAAAACAGCCTTTTACCTCATCAGTTTTCTGGACACTACACCAGGTAATGGATCATCTCATCCTGCCAAGACAGGTAAACTAAATCTTCCCCCTCACACACACACACAGGAAAATCTTCAAGCTTCCAGGACTCAGCAGCTAATGGTAAGTATTGCTTCTAAAACTAGTGTTTGCTGAAGACTATGGAGAGACTTGGTATTGCCTGTGTAGTTAAAAATGCTATCTCCTATGGGTTAATTCTAGATGTAAGAGCTAACTAGAAATATGCTTAAATAATTGGCCAAGCAGTGGTTTAATTAATACAGTTTCTGTGTGGTTATTTTGGGATTCTGGGCAGCCAGGAAATGAACAAGCAGAGGACGGCCAGGAACAAACTAGCAGCCTCCTTTCTACACTTACCCATACATACCATACACAGAAACACACAAACACACAGACACACAGAGACACATACAAAATAGTAAGAAGAAATGATTTATTGAATACTAATTTTCAGTAATATTATCTTTAGTATTACATTTTTATTAAGTGTGGATTTGGATATGTGCATAGGGACAGTGAAGTCAGAAGATCACTTAGGGGAATTGTTTCAGTCCTTCTATGATGTGGGTCTCAGGGATCAAACTCAAGTCCTCAGGATTTTCAGCAAGTGCCTTTACCTGCTGCACCATAGGAATTTTCCATAGGAAGTCTTTCAAACAAGTTGGAAATAGATAACATACATACATGAAGAACCTTGTGTGTAATTATCTAAGTTAAGAAGTAGATTAATATTCAATTTCATTTTTCAAACTCAAAATTTTGAGAATAATCTTTCAAGAAGAGATAAAATTATATTGTGGTAGATCATTTTAGTGAGTCTGTCATAGAGACAGATAACGCAGCATCAGCTGTGAAATGTTAAGACTTTTTTGTTTGTTTGTTTATTAAAGACTTCTGTTTCTTCCCCACCACCGCCTCCCATTTCTCTCCCCCTCCCCCAATCAACTCCCCCTCTCTCATCAGCCTGAAGAGCAGTCAGGATTCCCTGCCCTTTGGGGAGTCCAGGACCTCCCACCTCCTTCCAGGTCTAGTAAGGTGAATATCCAAACAGCCTAGGCTCCCACAAAGCCAGTACATGCAGTAGGATCAAACCCAGTGTCATTGTTCTTGACTTCTCAGCAGTCCTCATTGTTAAGATTTTTGATAAGTGATGGGCTTTAAGTCTTAAAACTTATTCAATTGATATGAACATGTGTTTTTTTGTCCAATGATTCACCATGAGCTACAAGGAAGGAAAATAATTACTGGACTCCTTGAATGCTTTTTTTTTTGCCATCCTATCTTTAGACAAGGCTTTAATAAAAAAAAAATGGGCAAGGAGAGTCTATAAGATGCAATGGTAGCTAGTGTTAAATATCCATTTACATTTCTTCCTATACAATTCTCACATAAATTCATATGTCTCCAGTCCTTCTTCCTCCACAAGCAGCCATTTTTCTAGCATGAAATGAGTGTTGTTGCCAGCTCTTTTGACTCCTGGGTTAAATGTTTTAAAGTGAATAGTTAAGTATTCATCCTGATGAGATCACTTAGCCAAGAAAAGAGAAAATTCTGAAAATAATAGACAAGCTAATGCTATATCAGAAAAAGCTAAGATCCCTAGAACAGCCAATAGCCAGCTTTACATCAGCCACACCTGTGAGTCTCCTAAAATTCATCATATACATTGTTCAAATCAATGTGAACAAGATTCTTATTGTAGTCTCACAAACTTCCTAATTGAATGTTTGATAAATGTTTGGGGACAACAATTGTCATGAAAGCAAAATTGTCATTTTAAATTGTAACTCAAAAGAACATAGTTTTACTGGGCACTGTAGCATTGCAATGTTTTCCCGGAAAAACTCAATACCTCTCAACCACAGTGCAGATGAGAGATATTTTTCTACTACTACTGATTTTGGAAAAGGAGCTTTTTTGACCAGAGATCTGTTTACTATAGATTGAAGAGATACAATTCTCTCTGCTTTCCTAAGCTTCTGAAGTTGCTAGTTTTTTGTGACCAAGAAAATGACAGACATAAGCAAAGAGCCTAATGACAAAAACTCAACATATTGCAATCCAGCACTTATACACTATTTCTCACTAAGATGAAAGAAATAAGCTTAAAATTATCACACAATGAGTTGCAAGGTTTTATAAGAATCATCAGTGTCAATCAACAGTTGAGAAATGGTGAACTATAATATCACAAAACTAACAGGAAATGGTGGATATCACACTGATACCTACATTAAATATTGGAGACATTTGGGAAAGTAACTTGTAGCTGAGTTCTTCCTTTGTCCTTCCAACTAGCTCCCAAATAATATAATATGGAGACTATAGCTTGTTCCTGTCAAACTACCCCTTATAAATTAATTTAAGATTTTCTATTACTCTACATTTTGCCATGGGGCTTTTTGCCTTCCTTTTACTCAGAGCCTAGACTCCTTCTACTTAATCTCTGTGCCCAGGACTCCCATATATAACTCCTTCCTAGCTATTGGCCATTACCTTTTTATTAGACTAATCTGGTGCCTTAGGCAGACAAGGTAAACAAATACAACACATCTTTAAATAGTTAATCTAATATTCCACAACAGTTATTAGCTGGATTTTAGTGATATCTGAAAATGCTTTTATTATTTTCAGTTCTTGAAAAACACACATGTCACCAATAACAATGAAGTAACTTTTTTAACACAGACTCCACATTCATCAGGCTAAATACCAATATAGTTTCTTCTGAAGAGAATAGACAATGTTAGGAGATGATAGTGGACAATGTGGGACTTCAGGAAAATCCTGTGAACTGGATACTGCGATAATTCATGGCATTTAAAAATATGGCTATTAAATAGCATATAGTTAATGCTATTTTACCCTCTCTAAAATAGTGAAGAATATAATGTGGAAATAAATATAAGTAGAAAGTCAAGAATGGAAGAATGCTATTACTTATTGTAGCCACAATAGGCAAACCTAGTTTTAATAAACTTTAGAATGTCACTGATTCACTGATGTGAGGAAGTTGTAGAGAGGAGTGAGGTAAACAAAGTAGTAGGAAGGTGGGAAGCAAAAGGAGTAGTCACATAAAGAACATACATGTTAAATTATTAAAAATATGTAAAATTGTAAAATTTAAAATGAAGCATTGCCAAAATACAATTGAAGGACAAGACACTCAGTTTCAAGAACATTGCTTACTCAGCAGTTGATTTTTTACAGTGAGCCAACTCTGTAAGGAAAGACAGGATGATGAAATAAAATATGTTGCAGCAGTATTTTAGACAATACAATAAACTCTGCTTGTTTGGTAATAGAGTCTGGTTTTGATTTCACAGAGCTTAAGAGGGAAGGAGGGAAACAGATACTTGGAATTTTGAGGACTCTTTTGTTTGTTACAGATTTACCCTCTATCAGAAATTGGAAAGAAATGTATATTGTTTTATATAATTTTAATGTGGAACTGTTATTGCTTTGTAGTTTGGTAAACAAGATATACTTTTGTGTCTGGCATTACATATTTTAATATATGTAATTTTTAATATAACAAAACTATGCTAAATATACTTTCCTTAATGGAATAAAATGGGTTTAAAAATTGTCAATGTGTCACATGACTCACTTCCTATATATAACTAATGTAATAATTAACAAAAGAGGTCTCAGAAAATCTCTTTATTTCTATTTTCTTTCCAATTTAATTTCTACATTGAATTAGCTAGTATATGAAAATTCATATATTCCCATTATACTCCCAATTATCTTTTAGATTTTTGTCAATGCTCTTATTTTCTTTAGATAATGTAAAACTAAATGAATTATAAAAATAATTATAACTGCAACTTATTTAAAATACTTTTCATAGCTTTCTGAAGAAAGACTAATACAAACCTAAAATTAGTGCTTTGGAAACACATTCTGCTCCTTCAGCCAATGTCTTTAAGATACCAGCCCACTTGGGCATAGTCTCTGATACTCTAAAAGCAACTGTAAAGCATGTGCTCCCTCCTTTGCTTCTGGCTCCTGCTTCTGGCTACTAGACTCTGTTTCTTTTCGCACTGAGGACTGTTATCTAGGACAGTGATCTGTAAGTTTTCCTTAAATAAATAACCCTTTATTATTCATAATTTTAAAACTGGTGTGGCATTATTTTGTGACTTCTATCATCAAGATATTTATACATTGTTTACATTTTGAGGTCATTATCCTCATTTGTTGCACATTTGTTTACATATTATTTAATATTCTGACATAAAGTTTTAGTCATAAAGTTAAGTTATACAGACATTAAATATTATAGACCAATAGGTGTCCATATTTGATGTACATATAGTCAGATCAGTTAGGTTCTTTAGATACAAAGAAATTGCGTTTTGTCTAGATAGGTGATTTTCAACCATTTCAAAGATCTGTAGAGCATGGCATTTAAATAACTTATGGTTTTGTTGACATGAGACATGATTGCTCCTGACAGCACCAATCTATTCCTGAGAGAATGTTGAGCACCAAAGATATTCCACTCAGAGTTTGTTTTCTTCTGGGCACCATTGGCCTTTGGACAAGAAACTGTCCATACCTCAACCACTGACAAAGCACATGGTATTCAAAAATAGATAAGCAGAACACACACAGAGACAAAAAAGGCTGTCAAATCTAGCCAGGACAGGGTAAGATGGTCTGGATAATTTCCTGCCTCTAAATTTGGTCTGTCAGTTAGGCTAGGCATTAGCCAAAGTTGAATGCTTCAATGTTGCAAATGAGACTCAGGTAGCTAATTGTCTCTATCATATGTTGCTCACTTTGGAAGCTGTTTGATTGTACTTCCTGCCTGCTCCAGTAATATTATCTCCCTTCTCAGGCCTTCAGTGGGGTTGAAGATTAAATAGTCATAGTTACTATATTCTTATGATGTAGCCAAGCCATTTCCTAACAAGACATAGACTCCTTAGGATAGCATGTTTATTAAAATATTTAGCATACGTTCCTTGCTTAATATTGTTTGTGTTGGTTGTAATTCTAATTATACTTGCTATCTGTTTCTAGTGTATATAGTTTTGTATTGGATTTAGAACTCTCTTATTTAAACAAAAGGGGGAAGTGCTGTGGGAGTACATTCCACTCCTTCAGCCAATGCTTTTAAGATATGAGCCCAATCGGGCATGGTCTCTGAGACTGTAAAATCAGCTGTAAAGCTTGCCCTCCCTCTCTTGCTCCCAGGTTCTGGTTCTGGCTGCTAGACTCTGTTCCTGTTCTCAGGGAACTGTTATCTAGGACAGTGATCTGTAAGTTTTTCCTTAAATAAATAACCCTTTATTATTCATAATTCTAAACTGGTATGGGATTATTTTGTTACTTCCATAATCAAATTAGCATATTGAAGATCTTACAAGAAAAACATAATAAAAATGAAATAGTACATTCTACTTTATAGAACTCATTGTCAAAGTAATGACCTGCAACTATAGCTTATTATACTTACTTTCTTACTTTTTGTGTTCAAATGACAAAATATACCAAAAAAAAATCTTCTAAGAAGTTGAGTTTATTATAAAAGTTTTCAGATTCTATGCTATATTATTTCATGTACTGTGAACACATTAATCTTCATGTCAGGGATTAATGATGCATATAACACAAGATCCAAAAGAAAGGTACTACTCAAACAGAGCTGAAAAGCAAGACTGGAAGGTGAAATGCAGAGAATCAACAAGGCAAGCAAGCAGGAAGTACTGGAGTTTACACAATTTCTGAAGCAAAATACTGACCTTCCTTTAGTCTAGACAAAAATTATTCATCAACTTTTTTCTAATAATTAGAGCAATGAAGCACTTTAGAGACTATTGTCATATGTTAGTTAAGCAAAATATTCTTTGATTGTACAGTATGCTAAGCTGATTATACAATGTGATATGAGCCAGGATCTTCACACCAAGTAGCATTGCCTGGTGCTACTCTATCAAATCTAGTAATAATAGCTATCATTGTCATCATCATCATTGTTGTTGTAGTAGTGGTAACAACAATAGCTGTGGTAGTAGTAGTAGTAGTAGTAGTAGTAGTAGTAGCAGCAGCAGCAGCATCAGCAGCACTAGTAGCAGTAGTAGTAGTAGTAATAGTAATCTGTTTTCACCCAGACAGTAGAGAAATATAGATGCTAGTGAAGCTAGCACCTGTGCTGCCAAGGCTGGAAAACATGGGCAACCAAGTTTGCACAAGAAATTCCAAGGAAGCAGAGCTGTGACCTTAGATTACCTCAAAAATGAACAACAGAAGCCTTACTTTAAAGTTCACAGATACTCCTCCCACCTTATTTTAAAGATATATTTATATCTGCATATTGTCTCCTCTGTGGCTCTCTCTCTCTCTCTCTCTCTCTCTCTCTCTGTATATATATATATATATATATATATATATATATATATATCACATATAAGTAGTATATGAAGGTCAAATTGCAGAAGGCACTTCTCCCATTCCATGTGAGATTCAGGAATTCAACTTAGACCTCAAGTTATGTGGGATTTCCCTCTGTATGCTGTGATTACCATTAATGAATAAAGAAATTACTTTGGATCTATAGCAGGGCAAAATTAGCTAGGCAGGGAAAATTAAACTGAATGCTGGGAGAAAGAAGACATAGTCAGAGAGAAGCCATGGATCTGCCACCAGAGACAGACATGCTGAATCTTTGCTGGTAGGTCACAACCTCATGGTGATGCAAAGATTAATGGTGATTGATTAACTTAAATGCAGGAGTTAGCAAATAAGAAACTAGAGCTAATGGTCTAAGCAATGATTTAAATAATATGCTTCTGTGTGATTATTTCTTGAGTCTGGGCCTTTGTTGCTGGAAAATGAACAAGTGGCCTCCTTACTACAAACTGGCACCCAAAGTGTGCTAGCTAAATCCACATAAAACATGAGAGGCCTTAGAAAGAAATTCAGTGAAAAACAAAATTTAGCCACTTTTTTTTTTTCTGGCTGACAGTATGTGGCAGCTCCCTTAAAAGAGGTTTTCCTGATTCAGTGGTAATAGAAAAACAGCTGCACACTTTTGAAATGCCAGTTTTCTGGGCCATGCTGCCAGCACAACCTCTGGGTTTTCACAAGGCTGGGCATTTAAATGAGGTTTGTGAACAGAATGCTACTATTCGCTTAATGGCAACACAGACTAGCTGTGTGCCTAAAAATAGGGTAATGTACATGGCTCTCAGAGGCAGTGAACAGCTTTGCCATGCTGGACTGGGTGGGGCAAACAGTCAGTGATGTATTCTGTAGAAATGCTGCCACCTAGGTTCTTCAGTGATTAGCACTTTAAGAAGCACTCCTGGACAGAAAATAATTACAGATACACAATAAAGACAGATTCAGACATATGTAGACCTCTAAATGAAACACAGTGTGTTTTAAAAATTTACATAGGCTAGGGAAAGAGAAGAAAAAAAAATAAAGAGACAGAAAATGTAATAAAAAAGAGTACAGTCAACCATAGATTAAAGGAGTAAAGATAATAAAATATAGATTAAGAAAAATAAGCCACATGAAGATGGATTATACATAGAGAGTCTATGTATATCACAATATATTACTGTGATTTCTTCTAATTTTTTGACTGTGAAGGAGTTAAGTACAGAGAGACATTTCATTTTATGGGCTGCTAAGCTAAATCAAGGTATCTTGATTTCAAAATTTGGGTTTAAGGATATGTTGCTTTGGAAAAGAGGTTCTTCTTTGTTTCCACAGAGGATGAGAATCTGTGGAATCTTTCCAAACTTATGTGGTTTAATCCACCTAAAGCCCTTGAAAGGTCGTCATGAACACCCCTCAAAAATTACTTCACTGGGGGCTGGAGAGATGGCTCAGTGGTTCAGAGAACTGTCTGCTCTTCCAGAGGTCCTGAGTTCAATTCCCAGCAACCACATGGTGGCTCCAAACCATCTGTAATGAGATCTGGCACCCTCCTCTGGCGGGTGGGTGTACATGGAGGCAGAAAGTTGTATACATAATAAATAAATAAATCTTTAAAAAAAAATTACTTCACTCAATAAACAGTAGGAAGGAGTTTGGAAAGAACTATTTCCATATTTCCAAATATTGTTTGTAAACATTTCTTTACATTTAAAGGGTGATATGCTATAGAGATTTGCATTGGTATGGATCTTGGTTTGTTTATACAAATTTAAGGTAAATTATGTTATATATATATGTGTGTGTGTGTGTGTGTGTGTGTGTGCTCTTGATTAAGGCATTATGTTTGTGAAGTTTATTTAAAAATGTAATGTATAATTAAGAAATATAGGTTAATAGATTATTATCTATAATAGTGAAGTTTGTAGTCATGTTAGGTTTTCTAAATATATAGAGATATATTTCAATTAGATAAGCATTCTTCAAATTTTTCAGAGACTTAGAGAGTAAGGCATTTAAGATGTTTTAAGAAGTTAGGACTTTTCATGACAATGAGATACATCTGCTGCTGGCAGCATTAATCTACTTCAAGAGGATCATGGGCACCAAAGAGGCTCCTCATAGAGTTTGTTAGCCAAGGCAACTGCTCTTTGCCTGGACTGCTTGATGTAATGATGTGTGAACTGGACATGCAAGATCCACAGAAAAATGACTACTGAACTTGCCTCAAGGTGAGACTGTCCTTCAGGGTTCTTGTTTCATGAAAGAGTCTGCCAGACATTCTGCAGGACACAAAAGAAAGTGACTAACTGCCAATATAGGTGGAACTGTCTTTGAAATGTCCTGTAGCCTGAAGATGGGTGCCCCAACAGTACAGAAGAACTTTGGGTGACTGTCCAGGCAGTGAGATGTCTCTGTCAATTCTAGAGTTTTGGAAGTAGCTTAAAATGAACTTATTGTTTACTTAGGTAATATAATATCCTTTTGGAGTCTTTGATGGAATTGAAGAGTTCATAGTTATAGTTTTACTAAGTTATGATAAAAGATAAAGTAGATACAAATATTCTAACTGTAATTCTTGTTTGATACCTGTCTTGTTATTTGTAATTTTACTATGTTAAAATTAGAATTGTCTTTTTTTATTTAAACAGAAAAGGGGAGGTGATGTGGAAATCCCCTCTGTATGCTGTGATTAACATTAATGAATAAAGAAACTACTTTGGACCTATAGCAGGGCAGAACTTAGCTAGACAGGGAAAACTAAACTGAATTCTGGGAGGAAGAAGACATAGTCAAGAGAGAAGCCATGTAGCCACAAGAGACAGATGCACTGAAACTTTGCTGGTAGGCCACAACCTCGTGGTGATGCACAGATTAATGTAGATGCGTTAAATTAAGATATAGGAGTTAGCAAATAAGAAGCTAGATCTAATGGGCCAAGCAGATTTAAATAGCATAGTTTTTTTGTGATTATTTTGAGAGTCTTGGTGGGAAATGAACAAGCAACCTTACTACACTCAGGTTTACCAGCAATCACTTTTACCTAATGAGCTATCCCTCTTCTCCCTTTTCACTTTTTTTTTGTGTAATTCCTAGTCTACTATGAGGTTTCTGTGTTTGATTCTATGACAATTTATATAATGAATTATGATTCTCTGTATCTTTATACTTTAGTATTTATTCCCACAATCTTAGATTTCCCAGAATTTGAAGTTAAAGTTTTGCATAATTATTTTATGCATTTGTAGTCCTAATAATATATGTTTATTAAATCTGATTTTAGAAAATGATTCTTTTTAAATACAACTCATCAGCTAATAATGAAATTAGTCCAAAATTAAATTTAAGAAATTTGAGTTATAAATTTTTAGACCTGTTTTAGTTTTAGTTCTTAAAATTACATGCATACATTAACCCATGTGAATATTTCCAAAAAAGAGAAATTCTTATAAGGCACAAAAATAAATAGTACATTTGCTAAGTATTAGTGCTATATCAAAGTAACAGATATAAACCAAATTATTAATTGTAATTCTTCACTGAGGTTAATATAATCTTAGAAGATGTATTTATGGCCACCACTTTACAAAATAATCCTACAAAATTTCTATCTTTGAGATATCAAATTATCCAATATTATGAAACTTTAAGGGTTTTAGTTTGTTAAATGTACTACTGAGATAAAATGGCAGTTTGAGTAAAATCTACATTAGAGATAGAAAAAGATAGATATGGTGAGAAAATCATACTCATGTATGAAATACTCAAAAAAATTAAAAATATATTAGTCATGTTGGTGGTGCTTGGCCTTAATCTTGCACTTGGAACGCAGAGACATGTGTATATCTGTGAGTTCAAGACCAGCCTGCTCTACAGAGTGAGTTCCAGGATAGCCAAAGACACTTAAGGCTAAACAGAAAATCCCTATCTTAAAAAAAAAAAATTCAAAACCAAAACAAAAACGAAATCAAAACAACAACAATAATATTTGAAGCTATAAATACATTGAGTCAACAAGATTAAGAGCCCTTTAAGGTTTAGACTAAGAGCACATTTATGAATTTACATATACGTGTTAAACACAATATCCAGAGTAGATCAGCACATGCCACAAAGAACTGAGATAAAATGAGTATGACTTAGTCTGACTTGATGTGTGGTTATGATCCATGGCTGAAAATCACAGTATACTGCTTGAAAACAAAACTTAGTAAGCCTAAAATGAATTTATTTTCAACACTGATCTTGGTGATTCCTTTAACTAATTCTAGGGTTAGAATAACCATAGAACTAAAGGAAGCATTTAGTGGAAAAGTAAACTGTTTTCCTTCTAGGGCTACATGTTCAAACAGTGAATTTTAACTATAACTCGGTTTTATGGTCTATAAACAGTAATGGATTCATTAGTTCAAGTATATAAAATTCTATACACAATACACAATCATTGGTAAATATTTACATTTTAAAACTGAATAAAACTAATTTTTTGTAAGGCATTGCAATGAAAGTCTAGTTCAAAGAAGTGTTATTTTGTGTTGTTTTGGGTTTGTTTGGGAAAATGTTACCCAAGGCCAGCATTGAATTCACTGTCTTTCTGTTGGTGCCTCTTATGTGCTAGGAACAGAGGCATGAGGTATTGACATCAGGCTTGACAAACTGAAGTCTATTGGGCTCCTTCTATAACAGGCATATGCATTTGATTATTCAATAATCATCACTACACACAGGAATGAATTTCTAATTTTCATTTTAGGCTATGTTTTCCACAATATAATCTGAAATTCTTGCTGAAGATATACATGCACTTCAAAATTCTAAAATAGTCATATATGTTGTGATTTTAAAACAAAAAATGTGCTTATTATATTTTCTTAGTAATAACTAGGGGGAAATTGAGAGTTGCATATGTAATAAAATGACATAGAAAATTGATTAAACACACACTATTATTTTTAAAATGTACATTTTGTCATAAGCTATTTTGTTTAATCATTTTAGAACAAAAATTTACATAAATTTTGGTCTTAAATGTTCATAGTCAGTAATAGTTGTCTTGAGGCAGTTATATACTGAACAATGTTTTCTTTTATTTGTTTTGTTGTTGTTAATGTGATAAACACCTTCAATGGAAAACAGAAAGGGAAAGGGTCACTTGACTTACTATGGCAGGTCTTTCAGTTCATGGCTACTTCACTTGATGTCCGTGACATCGTATGTGTTCCTGATAGAGGATGTGCAGTCGATCAATCTGCTTACTTCATGGCTTCCATGAACACCTCCTAGGCACATCACCTCATAACTATCTATTCATCGCAGGTACATTATTGTTTCACCAACCAGTTTGTACTCTCAAGACCTATCCATCTCTGAGGAATGAAAACAGCTGATATCCCAGCTAAACTCTAAAAGAAGACTGCAGGGCAGAAGGCCAAAAGCAGCACTGCATTTTCCACTGAAGAGGAAAATTCAAAGCAGATGCACTATAAAAGAGGTCTTCGCAGAAAATATGCTTTTAGGAACCATGACTAATGCTTCAAAATAGAAACCAGAGAAGCAATAAGATTTTTTTGCCTACTATTAAGCTAGTTTCCACACCACTGCCTCTTACAAGACATCCTGAGAAACTAAAAGCCTGGTTAGTAGGATGATCTGGGAGAAATTTCAAATTTTGCATATTGCACATGTTCTTCTATAAATGGAAAAGGATGTAAGTGAAAGAACTGACTAGATTCAAATGCAATGTGTTTGTGTGTGTGTGTATCAAATGTGTCAGTAAAGTATATGTATATACATTCATGAGGTTTGACTAGATAATTTTATATTAAAAATGAATCCATTAGAATCTTTAAATTAGAACACTTCTGCTGTCTAGGTTTATTTTTTACAATATTATTAATAGCTTGCAATCAAATATGCAGGTACTATATGTACATTTCAGAGTACATATACTATAACTAAAATGTACTATTAAGTACACGTTAAAATGTAAATTTACATGTAAAGTTTATACTGTATGCACATCTCAAGTACATATAGTAAAACTAAAAACAAAATAAAATGTGAACATTCCAGGATAACTGTTCAACTATTTCAGGTTCTAGATCATTTACAACGTGACCATGCCTAGTTACAGCTTTAGTCATCATGACTCCAAGAAGACATGGACCTCAGTATAGAAAATTACAGGTCGTGTAACTGAATTCTCTGTAATGGTTGCTTGGAAAATAACAGCAAAACACACAACACCTTTATGCATGAGTAGAACTGCTAGAGAAACTGACAGGTGGGAATTTGCACAAGAAAGAAACCCTGTCAAAGAAATGAGCCATTACTTCTGGGGGTATGTGGTCTAGTAAAAAGCAGAAATAACAATCTATCTCCCTTTTCCATGGAATAGACTGGCACTTTTCTCTGCCACTCAGCAGGAGCTGCCCTGTGGCTTTTCATCAAGTGAGTGAAGAAGTTGTATGTCACCTAGTAAAAAGTGACTTGGGTTTTTTCCTGTATCATCACTATTTTTGGTCCACGATAGTATTTTATCAAATAATGAATCTGTTCTCAAAGTTTGCCTCAGATTATTTTAAGAAGGCATTAAATAAAATTGAGGTTTATCTACACAATTAGCTAGACTTCATCTCTCCTACCATTAGTAATTGCTGCTGTTCTTGCTGAGGCAAAACTTTACTCTGTATCTAGACTAGTTTGGAACTCATGAAACAAACCAGGCTAGATTTGAAATCATGTCAAAATTCCTATTACTGTATCCTGAGTGGTGGTATTATAAGCATAAGCCATCTTATTCAGTTAACAAAGAATATCTTATTGAAAAATCGCTCATCAATTAGCATGAAAAAAACCATAAGATCTTTCACTTCAAATATTATGATAATTGTTTATTTTTGAATTTCAAAATAAACTTATTCCAAAATAATGGGAATTTTTTGATAATTATGCCAAAAGCATTTTTAAAAATGAAATTGTGTGCATGATCATATATAAGTGTATAAAGGAAACACTATCAAGGACAAAGTTTAAAAATACTTCATGAGTGGCAATGAAAATAATAGACAACAATTGATTTAAATTATTCTCATATTTAAAAATATTCTTATAAACTTTGTAAAACTGGGGTGAAGAATACTTACATTTTACATATATACAATATAAAGAATATCTGAAAATTTCAAGTTTTCTTGAAAATAATAATGGACTCTTAGTCCTTGCTATCATTCACTAAGAATGTCATCGCTATGTCATTAACACTTTAGTTCATATCTAGTTCAATACTTGTTTTCTTTTTGAGATGTCTTCTTCCGTGCACAGTGCCATTCACTTACTTTCATTTTGGTTGGAAAGTATGGGGGTCATGCATCCTAGAAAACATTAGACGAAGTTTAGAAGAAGAGACAAAGAGTCATAAGCCAGAGACTCATTTCATCACCATTGCAAGCCAATTTGGTATTTAAAGGTAAATTTTAAGTCTCTTGTGTGCCTTCCTTCCAGGGGTGATTCTGTCTTATAGCTGGGAGCTGGGAACTTTTTCTCTAGGTCTTATAGGACTCAGCCAACCATGATAAGCTTAATAGGAACAGACCACCCAAAGGAAGTACTTAACTGCCAGCCATTATCACCTGCCAGTGTAGGACTCAGCCATGATAAGCTTAAAAGAGGCCTGAGTCTTGGTCGTTTACCCTGAGGCAATACCTTGTTGCAGGAAGGACCACAAAAGGAGATTACCCAGGCACCACCCAATAACAGACCACCCAAAGAAAATTTCTAATATTACAACCATTGTATATAGGATCATCTGCCAGCACACACTAACCAGGACACCTCTAGACAAATGTCAGCTGATCAGGGTTTCTGACCCTTAGAAATTCCTCACCCTCACCTTTACTACTATAAAAACCAAGTCTAACTGAGCTGGGAGCTCTCTGATTATTCCAATACATTGGAAAAACCAAGAGAATGAGTTTGAAAACTTGTATAAAATGAAGGCATTTTGCTTTTATATACAGGACTCAGTCTCCTTGGTTTTTGGGAACTTTGTGGATCAGGGTATAACAGTCTAATGACAATAATCATGTAGGTATAAATAGTAGCAGAAAATCTAGTTAGTAATGCTTGTTAATAGAGACTTTCTGTATTGGATTCTTGCTAAGTGCCTTAGCCCAGCAATCCATTAGTGTTTTAGTTTTCATAGTGTGTTCCCCACACAAGTAACACATTTAGCCTTGGGATCATTCATCTGTAAAATTAAGAATGTTAAATTTGATAAAATGCCATCTTTTCAACATTGAAAATTTTATATAACTGTAAATGCATTTTTATTTTAGTTTGGAATGGAGTGGCAAATATAAAATATCAAAATCTATTGTTTTTGATTCTATCCATTTCTTCTATAAAATATTATGAGAAGGGTGTTGTATCCTAAATTATTCCATTCTACCCCACTCTGTGGCTGGTCATTTCTCTAATACCACACTCCTTAGTGTTACTCTGCTTTCTGGAAAGAAAAAATATTGATCCACTAACATTTTTACATTAAAGAAAATAAGCACCAAGCCACAGTGAGCTTCTGAGGACAGAGAAGACTATGATGAGAATACACCTGCAGTACAGCAGGTGCCCTCTGTGGTAGGGCTGCATTCCTGAAAAAGACTAATCTTACAGATTAGTAATTTTGGTTGCTCCCCACAAGTGATTACAATTTATTTACCACAGCTTTCAGAAGCAGAACTGACACTGGTCAGAGCATCAGTCTGACCAAGGCAATCCGCTCTGTGAACTATGGAAACCTCAGAACCTACTCCCCATCAACTCCCCCAAAAGAAAATTAGGACTAATAAACCACTGCCACATTGAATAAAATTTTCTCTGACCTCCCTTGTTACTGACATTTTTCTGTGATATGTTAAGATGAGCAGTTGATCCATTCAAATGAGAACTCTAGTGTTGGGGCTGTTGCCTAAAACACATTGTAGATTTGTCTTATTTGTACAAGGATAGTTCTATATGGACACATTCAATGCAAACAAACTTTGTCCAGTGTGCTGGACAAGTGTGAACTAATTTTATGTTTCATATCGGTTCAAAAAAAATTGAAAGTCAGCAGCACAGACTTAGCAGTCTAAAGATAAGAGGCTTTATAAGAAGTTTCTTTATCTTCAGCATCAGTCTGTGGTCTGTGTTTAAGAAAGAATATATTTACATAAGTATCCCAGGAGGAAATCACAGTATTAACAGTGCGTCCAATACGTAGTTAGAAATCTAATGCTGAAAAATAAAGACATTTTCTTTTGAAACCGGTTGATTTTTTTTTTCCTGCTGCTACAATGGAACTATTCTTAGAAAACACTGAAACTTCAAAAAATGCATCACTGTACAAGGAGAGTTTGCTTCATTGTATTTATCTGCATTGAAAACCCAAGGCATATGTATTGCCTTCAGAGTTTGTAATGATTATGTGTAAGGAACAATATACCTAAAACAGTATAAGGAAAATATGGTATGAGTCATGGTTTAAATTTTAAATAATGTACTTTGTAGACTCAGGTATTGAACACTGCATTCCCAACCATTTAGTGGCATGTTTGTGGAGGCAATAAAATATTTAGGAGAGAGAACCTTCTATAAGAAGCAATACATTTGGGGTGGGGTTTGTGTCTATAGATTTTCCCCACATCTGTGTGAGCTCACATCTTTCTGTTCTGCCCACCTGTTCCCATGCCTGCTTGAAACAATAGGGAAAATCATCCAAGAACTAGAAATCAAAATGAACTCTTGCATAATTTGCTTTAGCCATAATGCTTCATCACAACAACTGAAAACTAACTTACATAATATGCAATGACTATCTTAAGAATCCTGCCATATGGTAGGCAGAGACTGCTCATTCGTTTCTTGACTGACCAGACCCAAATAATCACACAGATATAATTACAGCACTAATGGGCCTATTAGCTCAGGTTTCTTATTAACTATGTCTTGAATCTTAAATTTCTATTAATCTGTATATCACCACAAGACTGTGGCCTATTGGAAAGGTTCCGGTGTTTCTCTCTCC
Source organism: Microtus oregoni (assembly GCF_018167655.1). Taxonomy (NCBI): domain Eukaryota; kingdom Metazoa; phylum Chordata; class Mammalia; order Rodentia; family Cricetidae; genus Microtus; species Microtus oregoni. Next base: position 33,844,861 of record NW_024543070.1, on the reverse strand, counting down.
TTTGGCAACTGTATGGCATCTGGCATCTTTTTGACTCCCCCTACGTTCTCTCTCTCTCTCCCTATTCAGCATGGCTACATTTTGCCCTGTCATAGGCCAAAGCAACTTTACTCATTAACTAATAAAAGCAGCACATAAACAGAAGGACATCTCACATTAGCCTGTTTCAGTTGGTAGATCTTCCACGTCTTCTGTTTGAAAATTATGCTATTATCTTTTAAATTATTATATTATTTTTTTGTTATTTCTATTGAGAGAAACAACAGGGTTACCTGGAACTCACTATGAAACTCATATTGGCCTCAGACTGGGGATCCTCTTGCCTCAGCCTTCTGATTGCTAGGGTTAGAGACTTGTAATCCTGTATCTGATTACTACTTTTCCATAATGATGAAGGAAAGGGGAGCTTTGTAAAACCAACTCATAGATTTTAGGAAAAGATGTTAGAAACATTTAAAGGGATGTTAGGAACATTTAAAGGGAAAGTGGAAAATCAAAGAGAAGAAAAATATGAAAGTAACAAAGGATCTGATTGGAGACAACTATGTGTATCCTGATTTTTGATTCTTGGCCAAAACCATAATGACCAGAATTTTTATCACCTACTAAAGAAAACTAGTACCATCTACTCTATGTACATCATTAATTCATAAATTCACTTATTTCATAATGGATATAATTGTTATTTTTAACTAAAATTGTAGCATAAAATAATTTCTGATAACCTATGAATAACAAAACAAATAAAAATAAAGTAGAAAAATTATCTTTTAAAAAATATTGTGGAATCAGTACACATACAGTGAAAATAAAATATAATAGAGACTAAAAGGAATTTTGATAATTTAGATTTTGCTATTAAGATGAATATTACAAATTCATAAATATATAAGCAAGGCTAAATAAACATTGCTCATTAATTATTTTGTTATCTAATGTTAAGACATGAAAGACCACTTAGATGTCTGATCATATCACATTAATGATTAGTATAGTTATATACATCATGAGTGTACCTATGATATTCCTTAGCATATTATCTCAATACACATATAATCAAATACCTTCTCTGATAATTACCCATAAATTACCCAATTCATTTAAATTGAAAAAAATTAAAATTGTATCCACAGACAAGTAACAAAAGTTTCCCCCAAAATCATACCTAACATAAAACATTGCTCAAAAAAATGACAATGCTAGAAGGGAATGGTATAAGACATATTTCTAAACACTTGTTAGCAATTAAAACATGGGGGTAAAAATATGATTCTCAGATGTTAATTATAAGATGAAAAATACAAAACTACTATTTAATATAGCAAAGCTACAGAAGAAAGAACATTTAAATGCATCACTCAGCATGCTCTATATTTTTAAAACATCACATTCACCAGGTAAGAGCAAAATATGAGCATGTGACTAGATATAAATATGAGAACTGATATTTATGGAGCACTTTCCTGTAGCTCATGTTAGTGTAATTGAATCCTTTCAGTTTTCCTGGTCATCCTTTATAATCTCTCTCTTTATAGCTAAGCATATTAGGACTATTTAGTTTGTTTAAATAATGTTATAATGCTTTGAAAAAATGTGTGCATCTTGGCTAAAATGGCAGGTCCTCATTTTCTCCCCTCATTCATCATGACTGTGAGGTTTATGATAATACAAAATTTTTAGAAATTATTACATATGTTGTCTGAGGTTTCTGTAAACAGGTTTCTGTCCCACCTGGTCCTGCAGTTATTCAGTCCCAAAGAATTACACAGAGGCCTACATTAATAATAAATGATTGGCCTATTAGCTCAGGCTTCTTATTGACTTTTATAACTTATATTAGCCCATAATTCTTGCCTGTGTTATCCACGTGGCTTGGTACATTTTTCAGTGAAGCAGTCACACCTTGCTTCCTCTGAGTCTGGATGACGACTGCAGACTGAGCTTTCCTCTTCCCATAATTCTCCTGGTCTCCTTTTCCAGTTTCTACTTCCTGCCTGGTCGTCCTGCCTACACTTCCTGCTTGGCTACTTGCCAATCAGCATTTTATTAAATAATTGAAAGAAACCAATTTTTACAGAGTAAAACCATTGTCCCATAGCAGGTATAGACTTGTAATATGCCAGGCACAATGAGCATATAACATTTTAAAAGTAATTACTAAGACTAATAAAAAAGGGGGGGGGGGATACCCAAAGGACTCAGATATCAACGTAGACACAAGATTAATGGATGAATTCCACAGAAACTTCTCAATAGAAATTAAGGATATAATAAAGTCAGCATGGAGTTATCAGGTTTAAAAATGAGGGTAGCTGTGGGGATGTAGGCATGCAGTCAGTGGTAAGTAAAAGAGAGTGTTCTGTGACTTAAGGAGGCTTGGAATTTTGCTGAAGCACCTATTTGAATAGCCCATAGTGATGTGTTGAATGAGTTACTTAGCCTTATAAATAATTTTAGTAATGCATTTATAGGCTCATTAAGAATCCAAAGGGATCTCTTAAGAGCTCCATGTTTTACTGAAATTTATGAGAGGAATTGCATTCTCCAACACTACTGAGGAGTTTTAAAGATTCATGAAATTATCAGTACAAGTCTCCTGAGGAGAATGTCAGAGAACTAGTATAAATGCAATGTCATTTCCATGTGCTGTGACTGTGAACCATCAACTGACAGCAAGGAAATTAGGCTGAGTTCCTTAATGAAGATAGTAGACTGATGTTACACAAATTTCAAGGAAGTACTTTAAATGATATGATGAACTTACTAGAAAAACCACCAGGAGATAAGAGGTCTGAAATTTTGCCTCATACAATATTGGATCCGTTGCCCATAATCTGTATATAATTTTGAAAATTATTATGTTTTTGTTAGAGACATAGGTGAATTCTAATGCACACCAAAATTATTACCAATATCAACATCATTTAATATAATGAGATGATATAAGTATCCTACAACTTACATTAATACATCAATAATTATAGTAGGTTATGCCTAATTGCTTTATGATTAATTAGATATTAGTTTTTTAATTTATGTGGTTATCTTAAAAGTAAACAGTCTTGTAGGCCATTCCTGTAGTCTCTAATGAACAAAGGCTGAGGCAGAAGGATTGCAAAAAGCTCTACTCCAGCTTGTAATACAGAAACCTATAAGAAATGCCATGAGGAAATTGTACATGACAAACCATACAACCCTAAGCCATCAACAGAAATATACTTGATAACAGGAGTTCTTGAATATCAATTAAGAAATCAAAGTTATCTATCACCTCTCTTGAGCTATATAGCCCTGCTACATTACAGATGTTAGGAGGAAGTACCATGGCTGACAGGTGTTTTGAGGGCATGTTTTCTGGCTTTTGTGAAGGACACAAAATGAATGGGGCCTATGGTATTTTAAAGCAATTAGTATTCTCAACAGGCAATGAAATCCCATACATTCATGAAGGACTATCAAACATGGTAGTACTGATCATAGAAGTTTAAGGCCCTAGGAATTACAGTATATACAAATCACTTATTTCATTCAACAATTATGTATTATGTTGCCTATTAATGCTGGGCACTAAGCCAGATTTTTGAACAAATTGAAGAAAATATTGTGACTTCAGTTTATTGATATCTACTGGGCAGTTTGAAAGCTATGTGCTTTTTGTAGCAGACTACACTGAGAATATGTAAACTAGAACAGAACCCTAGCACTGGGTGAGAATCTATAATTACGTTAGGAAGAGGCAAAGATTAGAATGTCTAAAGAGTCCAAAACTGGACTAACAAGGATCAGCTGATAAGAGTGCTTGTCATGCAAGCCTACTGGGCCTAATTCAGTTCCCAGTGCCTGTCTGGTAGAAAGGGAGAATGAGCTCTCTGAAACTGTCCTTTACCTCCACAAGACACTGAATCATGTACACCCACCCTTAGGAACACACATGCACCCCCCCCACACACACACATTTTTAAAGAAGAAATGTAACTGTAGAACTGATTGAATGAAGATGGATTACTTTCAAGTAATGAATATTTTAAGGGTTTTCTTTTTTATTGGGAAGGGGTGTTTCCTAGCATCATCAACCATTAGAGCCGCTAAAGGTGTTTAGAGGAAATTGTACTATCGGGTACATATTGATATTGAAAGCATCAAACTCATGATTGTTTTTGTTTTCCTAACTGGTTTTTATTACATTTTACATTCAAGAATTTGAATTTGCAGATATGATGTAGATTATTCTAATTAACCAAGAACTCCAAAAATGTGATACAGCTACTAGAAGTTGTTTATCTGGAAACATGTCTAAAGATCTAAAATATTTTTAGGATACAAGTTATGACAGAAAATGGTTTGAGGATAAAATTTTGAATTCAACAAGATAGGATAGATAATAGAGTATTTTCTCCAATATACCAAATACAAATGTAGTGGATACTGTAAACATAATTATTACATGATAATTGTTCTTATTGTATATAGTTCTGCTATGTTAGAGTTGAAATGTTTCCTTTTTATTTAGATGAAAGGGAGAATGTTGTAGGATATTTGTACACCGTGTAAAGATGTACTCCTGTGATTGGTGCACTAAGAAGCTGAATGGCCAATAACTAGGCAGGAGAGTATATGGGGGGCTTCTGGGATGAGACAGAATTCTAGAAAGAAGAAAAGAAGGTGGGTTCACAAGCCAGATGAGGAGGAAGCAGGATGGGCAGGACAGAGATGAGGTAATGAGCCTTATGGAATAACATGCATTTAAAAATACAGGTTAATTTAAGTTGTAAAAACTAGTTAAAAACAAACCCAAGCTAAGGCTAAGGTTTTATAATTTATAAAAAGTCTCCATCTGACTATAAAGTAATGTCATGAAAAGTCTGTCATTCTCAGATGGAGTTTATTTGTCATGAGACAAAATTCTGCATGATCACATGGATCTGAAGATGCAAAACAAGAGTAGAAGTGATTCATGGTGCTGTGAGCAGTCAAAAGGCTCAGTGGTTGGGTGTTGCAGGGAATGTCTGAGAAAAGAGTGGGAGAAATCCATAGAATCCTCCAGAATCTCCTCAGAGACCAAAGTGATCCTAGGAGGGAAAGAAAGGTGATCATCCTTATCTAACCTCGGTCAGAATAATTCAGTGTGTTTTGTGTGTTATGGAAGAAAGAGTAGCAATTCCAGTATAACTTGGTTCATAATATATTCTTTTGTTGCTAAGACTTTGTGGAACATATAATTAATCGTATGTTATGGATCAAATATATAAATAAAACTGAAACATCAGTTTCTTTTAAAACATCTGGAGGATATGCACAATGATCACAGAATTGATACCATCCAAAGAATACACTTAAAAGAGAGATGAATGTTTCATACATTACCTATAAGAATAAAAAAAATTTGATCACTCAGAGATGTAGAATTATTGACTCATAGAAACTGGAAAGGAGGATGTCAAAATTAGGAAAGGAGTGGAAGATGAATTTGAAAAGATTAAGAATTTGGGTTAATCATGTAAATAAAAGTTATCATTTGGGTTTAGCAGGTATAGACCAAACACTCTAACGTGCTTAAAAAAACAGCAGTACTGTGGGGGGAAAATTAAAAGTGAGATTTAATCATACATTGTAATATTAAAGACTTTTAAATATCAGTATTGAGGCTGGAATGATGGCTCAGTAGTTGCAAATACATACTGCTCAGAGGCCTGGTAACAGGTTTGTTATTTCAACAAGAAGGGTTCTTCTTGTGTGAATTGCCTGCCCAAGGAAGCCCAGGTTTTCTCATCGCCTATGCAAGGTTCTACATACACCCAGTACACGCAAACCCTGGCAAACACAACCGACACGTCACAGTAATAAATAAAGAAATAAATATTTTAAAAATTCAATGCAATTGCTCCAATTTAAAAAGTTAAAATATATTTTGGTGAATAAATTTATAAACTGTAGATTTCAGTAGAATCCAAAAGTCCTCAGTGTTCTTATTACTGCTTTTCCTCTTACCTTCTTTTTCTACAATCACTGCTTTTTCTCCATCTCTGAACATCTGTGAAGCTGTAAGTTTAACTTGAGAGCTGAAAGGAACCCTTGAAACACGGCGATCAGAGGATAGCAGCCTCCAGAAGGAGGATTCCTCCAATTATGTCATTCCTTACAACTAATAAAACACGCCTTGTATCATGTTTCTCTGTCTCTATACCATATTTGAAAGCTATCTTTAGATAGCACAGCACAGTATATTATGTTTAAATATTCTAAGTGTTATGTATCTAGAAATGAATGCTTTGTTAATGCCATGCTTTCCTTATTCTCAAAAACACCTAAGGCCACATTCACTCTCATTTCTAACCTCGTTCATTTAAATAAGCTACAGCTTTTATTTTTATATCTTTGTTCAAAAACTACAGTTATTATTACCCTTAATTACTTCCCTGTGTGGTTTTAAATTCAAAATGCCTCTATAATTGCTTTCCCATGAAATTTCTGTGGCAAAGTTCAGCAGCTAAATGTGAATGACTTTTAAATGAAGACATTTGGTCTGGGCTGAAAGCTGGTTTATTTATATCTAATCACTGGGCAGGTAAAAAGACCTCAGTTTTGGAAAGTTTAAATATTTCAAATAGCCCTGACATCTCATTTTATTCACCTGTTCATGGTGTGAGGGCTCAATCCCAAAATAAGAAGTTTGGAAATGGCTTATTTTTTTGCACTAGGTTGTTACCACAGCAATTATGTGGATATAAAAATTGATATAAAATTTAAAATGAACTATTTAATTGTGTTTTCACAGAGTTACCTGAGACATAAATATCCAGCACTTAAAGTTGCCATTCATTGTAACAGACATCGTGAAGTCACCTTGCATGTTTTCATTGAAAGAAGTCACAGGCATCCTGGTACAGCAAGGTCGTAGGGCTCAGAAGAGAAGTAAGACCACTTCAGGAGGACATTCCTCTAAGATGGCAGCTAGAAACTGCCTAATGGTGAACATAACCATTGCATACAGGACTTTTTTCCACTGAATCTGTTTCAATTTAAACAAATATATTGATCCACATGTGCAAGCCCCCTTGTTCTGACAGATCATACAAAAGGCAGAGTCGCTTGTTGTCTCAAGTGTCTTTTAAGATGGCCATCAAGACTAGAGTAGCTCCAGGCTCAGTTGTCACATGGTGTATGTTAGAATTGGCTTCCCTTTTTTTTTAAAGTCTATTTCAAGTGCACTGCCCCACCTTAAATATCCAAAAATGTTGTTTGCATGTGTGTGTTAAATAAATTGGAATTTTAAAAATATGTAAGCTTTATTATCTTTATTACATGATTCAGCTAGCATAGAAATCCAACTATAGTTGTGATCGTTTGACTAAGTTTTGCATTTGTAAATGATTTAGTATATAGATAAAATTTTATATTACTTGTAGATATTACATTAGTCATTACTAACATATTCACTAATAGATGGGTGTACTTCTCTATTTTATTTAATATGAAAATTATATTAATTTTATTAATATAACAAAGAAGTTGTTTTTTATTAATTAACAAATTTATTAATTAACAAAGAAGTGTTTCTTTATTTGAAGGGAGGGAGATATAAAGGAATTGTTTTAACAGAGAGTTGAACAATCACACCGTGAGACCAGTAGTAGGGGGGCTGCTTTCTCTTGATTAGCAATAATGAAAACAGGCTGGGGTTGATGTGGCTCCCTTATAATGCCAGTAATAGGAGACTGAAGCCAAAGTACTGGGAGCTTGAAGGTAGCAACATAAAGAGCATTTCTCTTAAAAATGAAAGAAGAAAAATGCCTTACATATGGGCCTTATTTTTTAAAGCTAGGCATATGGGCTGTCTGAAAACTCAGTCTTGGTAGTTAGGAGTGTGGGGTGCAACAGGAATTTCTCTAGTTTTTATTTATTTATTTTTTGCCAGTCAATCTAGTCAAATGTGTTCACTTCAAATTCAGTGAGAGACTGAAAATCCAAAGAAGGGCGAATGAAGAAGAGACTCAGTGTTCTGCTGTTTGTCAACACTGGCCTATGACCCTCTAGTGTCTCATTCTGTAACCACTAGGTGAATGTGGATCTTATTTGCCCTGAAAACAGATTTAGAGAATCTACAAAACACTCGATGTTCTCATGTAAAAATCATGTAAATACTCTCTAGGAAATGATTTTACCATAGGTATTTACCAAAATATGACTAGTATTAACATGTATTGATATCCATTGGTACCAGTTCAAAAATAACAAATAAAAAGTTCTTGTCTGTGGAGACAATGTAGAATTCTTAAATATAATAAGGAATTTTCATGAGATTATATGGCAGTCCTGGAAGGTAAGATCTTCTAGAAGTGTAAGAGCAAAATATCATCCAATCTTCCTCAAATAGGAGTCATTCCATTGGCTCTGGATACTGTGTAAGACATATGACAGCTTAAGAGATATTACATGAACCTGTAACATCACACAAAAATCTAAAATCATAAATCACTATGTTTTCTAAATACATTAAGCAGTGGGATTAAAGTAGTCAGATTATGTCAAATAGAGAAATTTCTTCTTTATGTTTCAGATGGTATAGTGTTAGTGTCTATAGGACAGGTAGAACTTTCTTGTCTTTCATTGCAGACTGAAATGGAACACTGATATGTATTCCTAATGTGAAGCAAATTGTAATAAAAATACTACACAGAATAATTAATTAACATTTATTATAATTTACTAATGAACTATCAGAACACTATCAGAAATAAAAATAAACTATGAACATACCATGATATTTAGATTATTTATGTACTTAGAAAGTGTTCTTAAATTCTACACTCAATTTAAACTCACATGTATAAATTTAATAAATTTATTTAGCCACATTAAAACACACATATTAATTTTAAATGTTAAAATTTTAATATTAAACACACTTGATAAAATTCCTAAATTATGGTGCAAAATAGTTCATAAGTTAAGGAAGATAATCCTTGGAGACTGTATAGATATCTCTATATAGTTTGTGAGTCAGCTGTACAAGTAAAATGAAGTTCATTTATTTGTAATTTGTTAAAATTTAGACAAAAATAATTCTAGATAATGTATAAATTGGAAAAATGGTAAGACAGTTGTTCTCATAGTCTATGGAGCAGATCACATTATTTCCATTGTAATATCATTGTATTGATAGAAGCTGGTCACTAACTTTTGTAGGCTAACATTTTATGAAGATTCTTTTTCTTCTGTAGATTGTTGACATCCCATTTTGGGAAACTTTTTTGGTATTCTGTAATCTGTAACAGACCTACTTTCAATGAATGAAAACTGAAAACAGCCAATCACATACCTGACAAATCAAACAATCCAAAATCTCTTCTTTGAGACATATACCTAGGAATATAAACCATTTTTCAACACTTAATGTTGTTGGTGATGTCTGCAGATTTAAGTGAGTAATTACACACAGTAAGTAGATCTCACTAACTCTTCAGCTCTTCAAATTATCCTTCCCACATCAGAAGATTTTGCCTCAGAGGAGACTAAGAACATTATTAGTTCATCTTTTCACAGTTTTAAACAAATGAATGGGACAGAGTGAACATTGAAATAGTTGCTTGGTGGCCATGGAGGCATGGAATTTTCATCATATGTCCAAGTGGCCATTATCACCACCTAAACCTCCACCTTCACTTTCCAGTTTTCTCTCTCTCTCTCTCTCTCTCTCTTTCTTTTTTGAGAAACTGAAGCCACCATAAATACCATCCTGTGTGTTGGAGTATTATACACATGATTTGTGGTATCACCTTTCCCCAAAAGAGAAGTCTCTCTGGATTCTTTTTAAAGAATTAATTAAAGAAGCTTAAATTATTCAGACTTAACAGCAAATTATAAGTTAAATCTGCTACCGTATTAGTAACTACATTCTTTACAGACAGAAAAAAAAAAAACATGTGCTAAATCTACTGGTACTTTTACTCAGACTATCATGAGTATAAAAGTGAATATCATTCTACTATAATTTCATTGTAAAACAGGAGTATTAAATTCAGTAACCCAAAGAAATTAATAAAATTAAACAATAAAACTTAAACCTTCCACACATTAAATTTCCTGCACTAGATAAGTCATCATTTAACACTGAAATAAAAGAGCACAAGTGCTATTATATGGTGAAATGTTAATATTTAAGAGAATTTAAAATATGAAAATGCAGGTACAGGGTAATATTTCATAATTAATAGGAATAGCCTTTGCTTGATTATTTTCTAGCAAATATAAATACAATTTATTTGCATGTTATGGATCTAGGCAGTCTTCATCTGAAGTAAAAATAACAAAGTGTGAGTTTTCAATAAAATGAAACACTTCAAGTTTTTAATTTAATTAGTAAAACAAATTGAAGTATAGAATCTTCCAAAAAGACTAATGTCCATTCCCAAGAGTGTTATAGTAGAACGATGTAAGAGGTATGTGTCTGTCTTTGATGGGAATTTCCACACTGATTTCTATAGTGGTTCACAATGCTGTACTCCCACTATATGGGAGAAAGCGGTCATCTGCTATATCATCACCACCACGACCACCACCACCATCATCATCATCATCATTATCTTAAATCTGTACCATTCTGACTGAAAAGAGATGGAATTTCAAAGTAGTTTTAGTTCATTTTAATGAGGTCTTAGGATCCTGAACATTTTTTATAAATATTTCTCAGTAATTTGCATTTCACTATTTGAGAAAATTGTTTAGATCCAAGCCCTATTTTTAAGTTGGGTTATTTGTGTTCTTAATGTTCAGTTTATTTGAGCGTCTTGCATATTCTAGATAATAACCTTCTGTCAAATTTACAGAGTTTTTTCAATACTTTTTCCAATATTATAGGCTGCCTCTTCGTTAGAATAATGATGTATATGTCATACAGAAGTTTCTTAGATTTCTCTTGTCTAACTTTTCAATTGTTGAGCTTATTACCTATCCTATTGGTTACTATTTAGCAAGTCTTTTCTTGTTCCTATAAGTCCAATATATTCCATGCTTTTCCTGCTGCTAGATTCAGTGTTTCAAGTATTATGCTGAGGTTCCTTGATTCAACCATAACTGGGTTTTTTGCATGATAGGAGATAAAGATCTAGTCTTATTTTTCTATGTATAGCTATTCAATTCTTCCCAGCTGTAGGGGCGTATTTGCATTTTAATAAATAAATCTTACTGAAGACTGGAGTCAAAGCTAAAGGCACTAAAGGTCAGGAAATGGAGAACACACCTTTAATCCCAGGATTTGGGAGACAGAGGCAGATGGATTTTTATAAATTCAAGGCCACCCTGGCTACACAAAATCAATGCAGAAACAAATCCAGGTGGTGGTAGCTCACACCTTTAATGCCAGTACTAGTGAGTCACACGCCTTTAGTCCCAGGACTAGAGGGAATACAAAATGGAAGGAGAGAAAGACCTAGCCTATAGCATTAGCATAGCCTATAATTGCCCAACCTAGGTAGAGGCAAGACTTCTCTAGTGGCTTGGCTGTCTTACTTTTCTGGTTTTTGAGTTGAACCCCAATTTCTGTTACCTGAATATAAGGATAATTAGACTTCCATTTTATTATTTTTATCCCTTCATCTCCTTCACTTTTTTATTTCTATAACTAGGAATACAAGCACTATATTGAACAGGAATAGAGAGAGTAAACATTCTTGTATTGTTTTCAATTTTAGTGAAAATGACTTGATTTTTTAATAGTTTAACAACACATAGGATATGGACTTATAATATACCATCTTTATTATGGTGTGATGTTTTCTTTTTATCCCAGCACTTTCTAGGACTTTAATCATCAAGGGATGTTAAATTGTGTCAAAGAACTTTTCTGTATCCAACACGATGAATTTTTTCTTGAATTTGTTTATATGTAGATAACAGTTATTGATTTACATATATTGAATTATACCTGAATTTATGAAATGAAGATGACTTGATTGTGGTAGATAATTTTGATATGTGCTTTAATTCAATTCACAAGTATTTAATTGATATTATTTTTGCATCTGTGTTCAGGGCAGAGGTTAAAACTTATTTGTGATGTAGGCTTGTCTTACTCAGAAACTTTTAATGCACCTACCACATAAGTAAGTTGAGAAAAACAAAAATATAATATCAAAATATTAGGTTGTTATGACTCACAAATAAAAACAGTTTAATTAGCATTTTATAGATAATATAATATTGAAAGTTCTTATATCATGTATGATAATGATTGTTTCACTCATTACATTTTTAGTATTCTAGAATAATCTTGTGAATAAATGCATATATTAACTTAAACTGTGATTTATTAAAGCATTATTCATTCGACTGTTCAACAAAGAGTCAGTGCATCAGTTCTGTAGGTTCTCAAAAAGCTATGTTCTAGGAATTAATGCACAACAGGATTGAGTTGGTTCTTACCTTAGTCATTTCAGTGATAACGGTCGGGAGGATGGCTCAGTGCAATGGGATGCCTGACATCAAAACTAAAGACCTATATCTCATGATCATGGTGAAGGAAAAGGATTGACTTGGAACATTATGCACTGAGGCCCATACACATGCTTCCTAGCCCTCATTCAAGCATACAAACAAACATATACATACTAAATAAATGAGTAAATGTAGAAAATTACAGTAGGTAAATTATATTGAACTCAATCACTTTTTAAAGATTTATTCATATTGTTTTTATTTTATATATGCAAATGTTTTGCCTACATGTATACATATGTACCATATATGACCCTTATCTCTCAGAGGACAGAAAATTATATCTTATCTTTTGAAACAAACATTGTGAGTCATCATCTTTGTGTTGAGGACCTAACCAGGTCCTCTGCAATAGAAGAAATTGCCCATAATTGCTGAGATATCTCTCCAGTCCCAGATGTAACCACTTTTACAATGTGTGGGGACAGCAGAACAAGAACAACAATTCCATAATAATGACCTCACAAAACATCATCTGGAAGAAGCTAAGAACCAAGAATGAATTTTTTAGGTAACAACTTCAGTGATATGAGAGTTGATATCATGGGAGCAAACAATTTGAAAAGATTTGAAAGGAAAAGAGAGAGTCTGGGTCTTTAGAGGCATACAAAGACAACTTTGGTTCACAAAGAGAATACAAAATGAAACTGGAAAGCCAAGCAGAGAATTAAACTATGCCAGGAAACATAAAGTTTCAACTGGATCTCCACATCCTTGGGTTCATTCATCCATGTGCTCCACAACTATCACATCTTCCAATTTTTATATTTTTAGATATCCTGAATGTACAGTAATATTTTTACTTATCCATTCTTTAGTACAACAATTGTTTATGTATGTTTACAAGGATTTGGTAATATAAGTAATGCAGAAATGTGGTAGAATATAAAATCATGTCCACAGGTTAAATTTAAATACTGTAGCATTTTCTTTAAGTGAAGTGGGTAACTGCAATTTTTTTTTTTTTTTTTTTTTTTTTTTGGTTTTTCGAGACAGGGTTTCTCTGTGGTTTTGGAGCCTGTCCTGGAACTAGCTCTTGTAGACCAGGCTGGTCTCTAACTCACAGAGATCCGCCTGTCTCTGCCTCCCAACTGCTGGGATTAAAGGCGTGCACCACCACCGCCCGGCATAACTGCAAATTTTTGTCATCTATTCCTAAGTTCACTATAAATACTGAGGGACAACTATATATTAGGAGAATAGTAACTTGGGGTACAAGAGTATCATATACATCTGCATTAAGAGGTAACACTGTGTACGTTTTGGGTTTAGTCTAACACTTTGAGATTGATCAATGTTTACTGTATTATTTAATGTAAAAATTTAAAATAATCTCAAGTTAAAACAACTAAATATTATTTTAATAATCCTATCTATAACCCAAAGATGGGGATACTAAGGAAGTAAGTTTACATAATAAAGTACTCATGTACTAAATTCTTTTTTTTCTTAGTTAATGATAAGCAAATGATTTATTGATTAAATTATCAATTATGGAGCCCTTGATTACAAAATAAATGGATAATTCATCAGAAACTGGTTTGAACATATTGATTTTAATTACTTTGACAACAAAATTTAGTAACAAATATGTAATACACTCCTATTGTAACTGCTAGATGGTGAAATCAGCTATCCGAATCCATTCATCCTTCTCTTGACAACAGGTGGTAGCTCCCAGAGGACAGGTGGGCAAGCACTAATAAAGGTTGTGATTGCTAATCTAGCACCATATTCCGGTCTTAGGACCCAGAAGCAACTGGATGGAAGTTACAGAAGGAAGAGAAGCTGCTGGTAACCTTGAATTCTGGCCCCCTGTTGATTCTAAAGCAAAAGGCAAGGTCTGAGGCTGAGGAGGAACACAGCTTTGGGATGCAGCTAAGAAGGAGGCAGGCCCCTTGGAAGGGAACTTGGGTCCAGAGTGCAGTGCTGAGCAGGAAGCAGGAACTAGGGGGTTTCTTCTTGGCTTCCAGGTACTTCTTAATTTCTCCAAGTTTTTTGGCCAGGTTTGGCATGTCATAATTCTGAGCCAGATACATTCCAACCACATTGCCCAAAGTAAATCCAAGCAGGAACTGGAGCTTAAAAAACTAAATTGATACTCCACAAACTAAAAAAAAAAAAAAAAAATTCAATCTAGAATTTAGTAATTTTTTTTTGAGACAGGGTTTTTCTGTGGCTTTGGAGCCTGTCCTGGAACCAGCTCTTATATCCTAGGCTGGTCTCGAACTCACAGAGATACACCTGCCTCTGCCTCCCGAGTGCTAGGATTAAAGGCTTGTGTCACCACTGCCTGGAAGAAAATTTGAATAATAAAAAAAATCTTCAAAATATTTATCAAAAAACATTTTTTCTAAATCAATAATATGATAGTGAATAATGATTTCTGCTAATAAATACTCTTTTTTCTATTCTTGTTTGTAGGCAAAGTTTCCCATTGTGATCTAAGAGAAAGTCAACATTTCATTGCCAAGAGAAATATTTCAGTAACATATGCCCCAAGCAGATGAGAACTGTAAAGGTGTTTCCTGTCTACATAGAATTTGATTCTTGTAAGAATATAATTTAGAATGATCACAAAACTTTGTAAAAATGCTTGAAGAATTACTAAACCAAGAAGTAACTCAACTGGAATACTCTATATCATCATGATTGAAAGTAACAAGAGCTGTGGGATACCAAAGAGGAATGTTTTTTTAATTAATTAATTTATTTATTTATTAAAGATTTCTGTCTCTTCCCCGCCACCGCCTCCCATTTCCCTCCCCCTCCCCCAACCAAGTCCCCCTCCCTCATCAGCCCAAAGAGCAATCAGGGTTCCCTGCCCTGTGGGAAGTCCAAGGACTGCCCACCTCCATCCAGGTCTAGTAAGGTGAGCATCCAAACTGCCTAGGCTCCCCCAAAGCCAGTATGTGCAGTAGGATCAAAAACCCATTGCCATTGTTCTTGAGTTCTCAGCAGTCCCCATCGTCAGCTATGTTCAGCGAGTCCAGTTTTAACCCATGCTTTTTCCGACCCGGGCCAGCTGGTCTTGGTGGGTTCCGGATAGAACATCCCCATTGTCTCAGTGTGTGGGTGCACCCCTTGCGAACCCAGCAATACCACTCTTGAATTTTGCATGCAAAGGGACGGAAATAGAAAACACTATCCTGAGTGAGGTAAGCCAGACCCAAAAAGAGGAACATGGGATGTACTCACTCATATTCGGTTTCTAGCCATAAATAAAGGACATTGAGCCTATAATTAGTGATCCTAGAGAAGCTAAAAAAGAGGATTGTTTTTAAGGTATGAGACTCTGGAATCCTAGATAGTTTGTCAGTGTAATGTTGAAAAATGTTGAAAAATTCTACATGATTTAAGATTAAACCAAGAGCCTATGTCACTGCAAGCTGTACAAAGCAAATCACTTCCCAACTGGAACAGGATAAACCCTCATTTACTGAACAACATTTCAAATTCTATAATAAATAAAAAATTTAGTTGTTACCTTAATTACTGTTTTATTTCATATGGGATGTCCTTGTGTAAATGTGTTCCTTATATTGGTTGATGAATAAAGCTTTTGTGGCTAATGACTTATCAGAGTAAAGCCAGGAGAGAAATCTGAACAGAGCTATAGAGATGGAGTAGGCAGAGTCAAGGACGCATCATGTAGCTGCTGAAGGAAAAGATACTATAACATTACCAGTAGACCACAACCTCATGATGATACATAGATTGATAGAAATGGGTTAATTTAAGATAGAAGAGCTAGCTGGGAAGACACCCGAGTCATTGATTGGTCAAACAGTGTTGTAACTAATATAGTTACTGTGTGATTATTCGGGTATAGGTGGCCAAGAAATGAAAACACAGTCTCCATCTACATCCATTGCTGTGAAAAGACACCATGGCCAAGGCAACTCTTAAAGAGGAAAATATTTAATTTTCATTAGAGGCTTATTTACACATTTAGAGGGTTAGTCAATGACCATCATGGTAGGGAACAGAGAAGCAAGGGTCTGGAACACTACCTGTGAGCTTTATATCCATACCCATAGTCATCAAGCAGAGAGAGAGAGAGAGAGAGAGAGAGAGAGAGAAGGGGGTTGAGAAACAGATCTTGTGTAGGTTTTGGAAACCTCAATGCATATGCGCGGTAACACACATCCATCAAGGCCACACCTATTTAAAGAAGACCACAACATCTCCTAATTCTTCTAAACCTCATCAAACTGCTCCACTCACTGGTGACTAAGTATTCAAATATATGGGCTGATGGGCCTATTCTCAGTCACACATTAACAGCGGTGAAAAATATTAATCATTTGAATGTAAATCAAGTAATTCCTGATCTTTTTTAAAGTGTATGCACAATTTATTAATTTGTATAATTCTTATGTGAGTAATAAAAATAGATTTTGTTATAATTTATTTAATTTTTAAAAATATAAAGTAAGTGTTAATTAAAAAAATGGTCAAAATCAGAAAATACAACATAGAGTTATATGAACTGCACTAAAAGGTTAAGACAGATGTCCATTTCTCTTTTTCTACACATCAAAAATATGTTTCATACACATTTTCAAGTCTTCATTTTACAGTATAAATAATATACTGAAATAATACAAATATAGAATATATATATATATTCTTTGCAATAAATTAATTTTTCCCTTTGTAGTGATTTAAATGAAAAATGTCCCCAATGTGGTACTGTTTGAGAGGTTAATAGAACACTTAGGAAGCAAAACATCTCTATAGAAAATATGTCACTGGGGAAGAGAGACTTTAAGGGTTTGTAGCCTCACACTATCTTCATCTCTCTCTGTGTGTATGTGTGTGTATGTATGTATGTATGTGTGTGAATGCTTTTTGCACGTGGATGAAATATTATAAGCCAGCTTCAAGTTCCTGCCTTCCCTTTTGCCCCATAAAAGACCCTAAACTTATGGCACAGTAATTCTATGTTCTAATGACACTTTCCCACTCAAAAAGAATTACCTTGAAACAAAGCATTAGCTGTTCACCATAATTCTGCTTGCTATGCAGTCTGAAGGAAGAGACAGCCTGAATCTTTCCTATTGCACTTTCTTCATCAGAAAATAAAAGAAAAATAGGATATGGTTTCTAATCTTTGTCCACTTTAAAAATGCAGAGTAAACAAGAAATAGAGAATCTGTGTGTGTGTGTGTGTGTGTGTGTGTTGTTGTTGTTGTTGTTGTTCTCTTTATTATTTGTTTAGTCTTTTCCAGAGAAAATAGCTCTCATCCAGCTTTGAGTTTAAGTGTATTGTTCATAAGTATAAAAAAGAAGAGTCTCAGAAAACAACTCAGACAAATAAGAACTACAGGAAACAGGATAAGCTTGCAAAAATATTGGAAAGTAGTTGGCATTTTAGGATGTATGCAGCATATTCAAACTAAGATTGCAATTCCCAAAATAATTGAGAATACAATGTATGCTAAATGCCACATTAATTTCTTAAAATTCTGTTTCATCTGTTGATTAAAAAGATTTCCTGAAGTTTTATATCTGCTTGTATTTTTCCATTTTAATGTATCTGAACTAATGTAATATTAATTGTATTTTAAAACTCAATCTGGCTTAAATTTTCATGAAACTGCAGAATAAACATAGAATAAAACAATTTAATCTGAGGGTTGATCTTATACTTCAACATTTAGGATTTAGTTTTGCCTTTGGAATTCTATAAAGGAATACATTTGTTCAGAGGCCTTTGATAAAGACCAGTAATGTATGCAGATTGGCACAATGAAAGGCATTCCTCTTCTGTAATGCTTTTCAGAAATACCAATTTCTTTTGCTGCTGCTGTCCACATTATATAAATCTGTATGGTTTCATACTTGGGTTTCATTAATATACTTTAGAGTCCTCTGCTTCTAATTCTTTCCACTTCATTTCATTCTGTAAATTTTCACAGACAAACTTTCTTAGGGCATTCTCTTGGTGACCCTTCACAAATTTGATGTGCTCTATAACTTTGCAAGTGAAAATAAATGATCTTACTCCATATAAATTAACAGATCTTTTCTCCATAGTTCAACCCACTCCTGTGTTAGTAGACTGCTAATCCTTTCCCAACTTCTCAGGAAAGGCCTCTTTTTAGAAAGATGTGAAAATATGTGTTCTCACAGGGAAAGGTCCAGACTTTTAACCTCTGGGCAGCAATTAGTTTTCACAAATAAAATCCCTGTTGATCTCCTTTTCTTGAATGAGCCGTCCTCTTGAACTACAGTCGAAACTGTCTCCATTCAATGGCATTCCCTAATCTTTCCTAAAACATTCCTCCACAGAGAGGCTTAATATCATTCTGCAGATTTATTTTGAAACTTGAAAGATAAGATGTAGAGGGTCCATGTTTGCATGAGTTTAAATATAGATTTTTAAAGGTAGTTCCCCATCCTACCAGATCAATGGTCAGGTTGCTGCCATCAGTCTCCTGGCTCAACATGCTACCTCCCTTTCTGACCAGGAGTCCAGATACCTTTTCTTTACACTGTTTCCAGGTTTGCATTCTTCAAGCATGCTTTTCCTAGCCCAGTGCTTCTGTGCTCTCAATGCTTAGATGGCCACAAACATCACCTTGAAAACTTATTCCATAGAGATCATATCAGTTATTTTTAATATTTGTACATACTACTCATGAAAGGAATAATGTACAGATATGAAAATAGCACAAAACTCTGAACATCAAAGAGACAACCCAATTAAAAGGTGGTATATGACACCGAACAGAAAGTTTTCAAACAAGACAAATGATTAGTAAACACATCAAGACATGTTAAGCACCCTTTAGCTGTCAGACAAATGCAGACTGAAGCCAATTTGGGATCCCATCTCACACAATTAGGAATAGCCATTAGCTAGAATCCAAATGTGAACAAGTGTTGACATGAACGTAGGGAAAAGGAAATAGTATACCTGCTGTTGGAATGAAAAACTGGATCAGCAACTATAAAAACCAGTCTAGAGATTTCTCTGAGAACCTAGAAATAAATCTACCATATGGCCCAGAAGATACCCTTGTGCCTATCTGTGAAGAAAACTTGCACATTCAAGCTCACTAATGCTCTGTTTGCAATAGTTAGGGAAGGGAAGAAATGTGGATGGCCGCCGACTAACAAATGGATAATGAAAGCCTGGTAACTTTTCACATCAAGCAATACTCATCACATAGAAAAATGAAAAAAATTCAGGTAAATTAGATGAAACTAGAAAAAAATACTGAGCAAGGTCACCTGCGCTAAATATATATGTTGTGCATTCTTTCTCACTTGAGGGTTCTAGCTTCAATTCTATCACATGTATTTACTATTGAATTCATGCGGAAGCTAGGAAACTAGAATTGACCACTACTGTGGTGTTCATTTGAGGAAATGATATAGGCTGATAAGGTTGAAATGAAAGTAGAGAAGGGAAATATTGGAGTTGAAGGGTTTAAGTAAGTCGTAGAGTGATGGGAAAGGGGAAATGTGGAGTTAGGAAACTGCTTAACTTAAATGAAGTGTGCATGAAGAAACTACCTGGGAATTTATGATCTTGTAATCAAAGGACATGACACAAAATAAAACCATACAGCCTATGTGACATGAAAACATAGGAAACAATAATAGCCAGTAAAGTTTAAGTTTGAATAGGAAGAGGATGATGAGGGAAAAGAGAGAAAGATAAGAAAAAAACCTTAGGAAGCTCCTCTAGGCTGTGAGCTGATTTAAAATGTAATTATTTTTATAATAATGTTTTAACAGAAAGACCCCCCCATGTTAGTGAATAGTGTTGCTACCAGAAGATACAGTTGCTAAATGAAGAACTCATTGCCAACCAAGTGTTGCCTGTTCACAGAAGCATGAGAGACAGTCAATACAAAGTAGGTTATTGTCATTATTCTTTATTGCCTACTATACTAGATATCAAGACAATTTTTCTGAAAATACCATATATGTTAGCTCCAGAACACAGAATTCAGTCTGACACTTACCAATAAATCCTCCCTGGTAACTAATTTTCATCATGCTTCAGGGCTCTTTATCAGGTGCTGGGGGAGAAAAGGTATCTATATTTTATTTATTTATTTATTTATTTATTTATTAAAGATTTCTGTTTCTTCCCCACCACCGCCTCCCATTTCCCTCCTGCTCCCCCAATCAAGTCCCCCTCCCTCGTCAGTCCAAAGAACAATCTGAGTTCCCTGCCCTGTGGGAAGTCCAAGGACCACCCACCTCCATCCAGGTCTAGTAAGGTGAGCATCCAAACTACCTAGGCTCCCACAAAGCCAGTATGTGCAGTAGGATCAAAAACCCATTGCCCTTGTTCTTGAGTTCTCAGTAGTCCTCATTGTCCGCTATGTTCAGCGAGTCCGGTTTTATCCCAGGCTTTTACAGACCCAGGCCAGCTGGCCTTGGTGAGTTCCCGATAGAACATCCCCATTGTCTCAGTGTTTGGGTGCACCCCTCGCGGTCCTGAATTCATTGCTCATGCTCTCTCTCCTTCTGCTCCTGATTTGGACCTTGAGATTTCAGTTCGGTGCTCCAATGTGGGTCTATATAACCAAGAGAGGCCTTATCATACAACAACAGTATATGCTCTACTATGTTCATAGCAGCATTGTTTGTAATAGTCAGAACCTGGAAACAACCTAGATGCCCTTCAATGGAAGAATGGATGAAGAAAGTATGGAATATATACATATTAGAGTACTACTCACTCAGCAGTAAAAAACAAGGACTTCTTGAATTTTGCATGCAAATGGATGGAAATAGAAAACACTATCCTGAGTGAGGTAAGCCAGACCCAAAAAGAGGAACATGGGATGTACTCACTCATATTTGGTTTCTAGCCATAAATAAAGGGCATTGAGCCTATAATTAGTGATTCTAGAGAAGCTAAATAAGAAGGGGAACCCAAAGAAAAACATATAGGCATCCTCCTGAATATTAACCTTCATCAGGCAATGAAAGGTATCTATATTTTTGGCCAGCAATGGGCCCTGCCTGCTACACTACCAACATGAGAAGCAGGATGTGTTCATGGAGCACGGACTACTCTCCTGCTACATGGGAGGAAATCCATTCCTGGCACTGCAAACAAACTCATGTCTAGGGAGGCCACAGGATGTAGAATAGAGCCTGTTGATAATTTCCTAAATGCTAGAGTCAACTGGCTACTAAATATTTCTATTTATACACATAGATTTGTGCTGATCCCAAATGTGGTAAAAGATGCTTGTTATTGCAGTGTTTAGTGGTAAAAACAGACACACATTGTACAAACTACTAAAATTAAGCCACTGTCAATATTCATTTGCTCATGAGACTTCTATATTGATACCCTTACCAAGAATCAGGTAGCACTGAGAAAGGTATAATAGAAACATTGAGAGAGCTGGAGGGCATTGGAGAGTGCTGTAAAATATTGCCTTCTAGTAAAACATATAGCTCTTACACACACATGAACTCACAGTAGCTATGGCTACCTATGCAAGACCTGCCTTCACATGCTGCCAATCAAATTCCAGTGCAGTGGAGGGAGTTTCTCCTGAGACTCACTCATAGAGAACATGCCACAATACATATTCATTACATATAATAAAATAAAATCGAGAGAAATCAAGGGGAATATGTTTATACTTTGTCTGCGAACCCAGTATAATTTTCAATATAGTGTAATATCATTGCATTAAAAACATTACTTCCTCTAATTAAATTATAATGTTGACTATGTTTGCTGCAATAATTCTGTGTTTCTGGACATACTAAAATCTTATCCTAATGCATGAAACTTATGACTGTTCTCAACAAAGTTCTCAGGATTTCAATGTGCATTGATTTAAAATGTCATTTGAACCCATATAGATAACCTGTCTTAGACCTAAACAAGAATGATTTCACAACAGAACTTCTTTAAAGCAATTCACATAGTAAAGTATATAGCAGCGGTTTCTGGTGAGTCTTACATTAAATTAGAAGATAGTAAGTCACCAGATGAACCTAAGATATGAGAGCTGTTTAAACCCTAGTTGATGACAATATCACTGACAGCATGGTGCAAGGTTTTTATGTCACTGCAGCCATTTATCATTGACTGTCTAGTACAGGATTATGCACACAACTGATGTTCAATAACTATTATTATAATGTTGACTACTAGATAATGAGTCACGGAGAATAACAAATTTAAAATAAAGAAAAATTCATATAGCTACAGAAACTGTGTGCTTCCATGAACATCAAGGGAAGGTCCAAAGGATAACACTGTGAGAAAAAGAATTTTTACTTCTGGTAAAAATACAACTGTGTACTATTCAAGAAGTAACAGATGGGATTAATCTGATGTAAGTGAGAATTCAGGAAGATAGAATTAAAAATGCATGATCTGTTATCACAAATTTTCAAAGCAATAATCACAGCTAGAGGAAATAAAATCTCACCAGGTACCCCTGAAATTATATCTTCAAAACACATTTCTGTTTTCACCTTTGTATTTGCATGCTGTAAATAACATTTTTGTGAGTTAAAATAAAATGGTTCTTATTGGAAAGAAGACATAGAAAGTACTTATGTAGCCAACTAAAAAAAGAATCCAGATATAGTTTTCTTTGAGCCCAAGCAGAGTGCCAACTGTCTTTGTGGCATTCAAACTTCAACAATATTATTAATTTTAGTCACAAATGCATTGTATGGAATATTTGGACTTGATGATACGTCAATGTTACCTAAGGAATGGGCTATTTAATAATGTATTAAATTAAGGTATCCCTTGAGCACATTCAGGTATATATTGTCATCTGGTGTGAGAAGGCAGTAAGAAAGGAATTAACACTTTTTTTTTCTACTTAGATGGAACTTAGATATGCAGCACCAATGTAAAAGAAATTACAGTTAAGTTCTTTTATCCACCAGGCATGGATATAGTGATATCAAAGGATATTAAGACTTGATTTTAAATTCTCTATTAGGTAATGTTGGTCTTAAATGCCTACAAGAGCATCTGAGCCAGGGCCCTCTGTGGGACTGGGGCCAAGCCAGGGACCTCTGCAGGAGTACGCCCAAGCCAGGGACATCCAGGGAAAAAGGGATCTAAAATGACTGAAAGACACTTCAGGAAATGTTCAACATCCTTAGTCATCAGAGAAATGCAAATCAAAACAACTCTGAGATTCCATGTTATAGCTGTAGGAATGGCCAAGATCAAAAACACAAATGATAACTTATACTGGAAAGGCTGTGGGGTAAAGGGAACACTCCTCCATTGTTGGTGGTAGTACAAACTGGTATGCCGCTTTACATATCAGCATGGCGATTGATGGAGGAGGGTCATCTGTCTCTCTGTTTATTTCATTGGTTAATTAATAAAGAAACTGCCTTGGCCCTTTGATAGGACAGAAAATTAGGTAGGCGGAGTAAACAGAACAGAATGCTGGGTAGAAGGCAGTGAGGCAGACGCCATGTCTCTCCTCTCTGAGATGGCTGCAGGTTAAGATTTTCCCCGGTAAGCTATCACCTCATTGTGCTACACACATTATTAGAAATGGGTTAATCAAGATGTGAGAGTTAGCTAATATGAGGCTACAAATTACGGCCCAGGCAGTGTTTAAAAGAATACAGTTTCCGTGTAATTATTTTGGGTAAAGCTAGCTAGTGGCTAGGAGCTGGGCAGCGGGAAGTGGCCTGCAGCTCCATCTACAGGCGATTTCTTAGAAAATTAGGAAACAATCTACCTTAAGACCCAGCAATACCACTTGTGGATATATACCCAAAGGATGCTCAATCATACCATAAGTACATGTGCTCAGTTATATTCATAGCAGCATTATTTGTCTTAACAAGAACCTGGAAACAACCCAAATACCATTCAATTGAAGAATGGATAAGGAAAATGTGGTACTTTTACACAATGGAGTACTTCACAGAAGAAAGAAATAACATCTTGAAATTTGCGGGAAAAAGATGGATCTAAAAAACATTATATTGACTGAGGTAACCTAGACCCAGAAAGACAAATATAACATGTATTCACTCATAAGAGGCTTTTAGACATTAAGCAAAAAAACAAAAAACAGACAAAAAAAAAAAAACAGCCTCCAATTCACATTCCCAGTGGGCCTACACAACAAAGAAGACTCTAATAGAAACATATGTGGATCTAATCTACTGGGGAAGTAGAAAAAGACAAGTTCTCTTGAGTAAATTGGGAGCATGGGGATCATGGGATAGGGTAGAAGGAGAGGTGAGAGGAAGGGAGGGGAGCAGAAAAAATAAATAGCTCAATAAAAACAATTTAAAAAATGCCTACAAGACAAGGACCCAAACAATTTGCATGTGGCTCTAAATTGCAGAACAGGTATCTGTCTGCATTATTGTATCACATATAGAAGAGCAGACATGAATGCCCTTCCTCACACTTGGCAACATCTGTATCTTGTAAGAACATACAAGAAAAATAAAGAAATTATCTCCTTCTTCAACACATATAGGATGAGGAACTTAATCTGAAATGACTCTAACAATATAATTACTTTAACTTGTCTACATCTGTACATTCCTTTTATTGGACTCTCTGCTATGCTTTAAATTCAAAACCCAATTGTTAAATATTATCTTTTTTACAAAGTAAAAATGCATATATCTGCTTGACTGGGATATGGATAAAAATACTAGAAAAAAAATTTATACTTTCCTCATAATGCAATTGCAAAAATCAAAACCAAATGATATCTATGAAAGTTAAGTAACAATAACAAATCAAAATAATCCAAAATATCACAAATGTTAAACAAAGGGAAATCATGCTGAAAACTAGCTAATGACTCAGTGCTAATGAATTTGTAGATATTGGTGGAGAATCTACAGCCACTAATTTACTAAACTAGAAAGCTGCCATTGCAACACTCTAAACATTTGCCTTTATAAGCACAATGTAGTATTCTCCTCTCACCAAGGAAATTTC
This sequence comes from Microtus oregoni, assembly GCF_018167655.1. Classification (NCBI taxonomy): domain Eukaryota; kingdom Metazoa; phylum Chordata; class Mammalia; order Rodentia; family Cricetidae; genus Microtus; species Microtus oregoni. Next base: position 33,819,420 of record NW_024543070.1, on the reverse strand, counting down.
TCTTTCAACAGAGACCACTACAGAAAACCACAATCATGCAAATTGCAGAGTTCTTGTTCCCAGTATTAATGGATACATCTACAAAACATTTCTGTAACTAATGCTCAAAGAACTTCATAGAAGAGTGAACAGAAATATTGAAAGAGCCAGATAATGTGGGATTTTGCCATGGGATCATGCCTTGAGATGATGAATAACATCAGAACCTACACACATGAAGTCTAACCAACATAGATATATAAAGATGATCTGAATGAGGACAAAACCAATACACACTTTGAAATATCTGGGAAAGTCTCTGAGGTCTCAGCTCTACTCAAAGAACTATAGACTATGCAGGAAAGCTCAGAGCATGAGAAATAGTCTTCCTCAGTAAAGAACACACGAACTTGTTGTCCAGTACTAAATGGTTAGCCTTGAAAACATACATACTCATAAAATTTTACAGACTGAGAAGATTCTGTCTAGGAATATGTATGCATTTGCGTACAATAAAAACTAATGAAAAAAGAGGCCATGGAGCCGGGCCGTGGTGGTGCATGCCTTTAATCCCAGCACTCGGGAGGCAGAGGCAGGCGGATCTCTGGGAGTTCGAGGCCAGCCTGGTCTACAAGAGCTAGTTCCAGGACAGGAACCAAAAGCTACGGAGAAACCCTGTCTTGAAAAATAAAAAAAAAAAAAAAGAGGCCATGGATTTGCAAGACATCAACAAGGGTATATGAGAAGGAAAAGAAGTTAGAAATTTTGCAATTATATTATAATATCAAAAATCAAATAGTAAAAACAAATTTAATGTATTTAAATAAATATTTAGGATACTGTTGAATGTAATATTTTATTTATTTGTTTATTATGTATGTATACAACATTCTGCCTCGATGTATGTCCACACACCAGAGGAGGGCGCCAGATCTCAGTACAGATGGTTGTGAGCCACCATGTGGTAGCTGGGAATTGAACTCAGGACCTCTGAAAGAGCAGCCAGTGCTCTTAACCTATGAGCCATCTCTCCAGCCCCTGAATGTAATATTTTATTATTTAAAATAATTTTAACTTTTATCAACAATAATCTATTATTTTGTTTAGCAATTTCATTTATTTATTTTATTTTTTCTTGAGACTATTTCTTGTGTATTTCAGGTTGCCCTTGAACTTATCTACCTATTGCATTGAATTTATAACCCTAATTCCACCTTTTTAAATGCTGGGATTATAGCTGTGCTGAGCCATACCTACCTCAGTGCTAAACAATATATTAACATTCTAGCACATGTTCAGCAGAATTCACTTTACTATTTAAAATAACATGGAATAATATTTAAGTTGTTATGCTCAGTGAGGATACAATCTTGCCATTATGTTTAAGAATTTATTTTTCCTTATAGCGTTTAAAAGGAAAATTGAGAACATTTGTTTTATTTATGACCTATCTTATGTTGTTTATGAGCTATCCTGCTCTTACATTCCATTTCTTATTTCCATTAAACTTCAAATGTAAAAGCTTGTTTTTGTATCTGACTATCTTCAGGTTCATACTATTGAGCAATACCCTAGCCAGTGGGTCTCAACCTTGCTCAGGCTGCAATCCTATAATACAGATCCTCATGTTGTGGTGACCCCCAACCATAAAATTACTTTTGTTGCTACTTCATAACTAAATATTTGCTAGTTTTGAGTCATACTCTAAATATCTGATGTACAGAATATCTGATCTGCAACCCCAGTGAAAGCGTTTGTTCAGTCCCTCAGGGGTCAGAGCCCAGGGTCAAACTGCTACTCCACACTCTCTCAATAGATTCGAAATGAATCTTCCCCTGTGGCACTGGCCTACCCTCCCCAGTGCTCCCCACAATGACTTGCCCTTGGGTTCTCAGATTGCCTTAAAGTAGTGGCGACTAAACACATGTGCATGAGTAAAGAGGTTGACAGTCTTGACATCTATGTGGGTATTCGCTACCCTCTCTCAATTTTAATCAGGTTTAATTTCCCTTTGCCATAATTAACAATGTGCATCTTTTTCTACTTAGCATATTTCATAAATTAGAATGTGTTATAATCACATTATAACTTGTGGATCACTGCTTTTCATTTTTAATTAAGTTTGTTAGAATATCAAAACTCTCCAGTGTTAAACTTAAGGCTTTTTGTAGTTATTTCACCCATCATGGCTGGCAACATAACTATCTGGGATTGTTTGACAGGGAGAGGAGGTTTTTAATTTAGCATTGTTCCTGCTTCAGGGCATTTAAATACGCTCTCCCTGTTTCAGCATGCCTTATCACTTCTGATTAAGAACTGCATTGCTGATAAGCCACTTATTTCTTGGTCTTAACTATTTGAGACCTAAGTTATGATAATTTATGTTCATTTTGGGTGTTGTTTGGTCCTATATAGTACCATTTCTGCCTTATAAGCACAGGATCATCATTGGCACAAACTTTTGTTAGAAATCTGTTGGTACGATTAATAAGGAGTGACATCTAGAAAGCTTCAGAAAGCTTGTTTTGAGCATAAAATAATATTACAAATTCCACTTCTAAGTCACAGGCACTTTAAAATATTAACTCAGTAGTAGACTAAGATATTTTCACTGACTTTTTCTTAGAATAGGTTTATTGAACAGTTGGAAAATAGGAACAAATAGAGAGAGAGAGAGAGAGAGAGAGAGAGAGAGAATACTCTCTGGCCTTAAATGCATACCATGTGAACTTACCTTTTTCAGGATCCTGTGCTAACAAACTTTACACTGATAGTCAGTAAATATAATATTTATCTTTCATATGTATGATTGTGGGCTTTCAATTATTTCTTTTCTTTTGAGTTTTTCATGCAGTTACATAATTCCACACCTCCTTTCCCCTCCAAACCATTTCATATACTCTTTATTTCTCATTTTCAAATCCATGCCCTCATTTTTTATTGTTACTGCATTCATTTATGAATATATTCCTAGTCACCTTCTAAATACATTCCTTGCATGAATGTATTCAGAACTGATCATTTGGTACAGGTTAACTAATTGTTATGTTTATTCCACACTCATCATTCCTTACTGTAGTTTCTTGTCTCAGCTATGTGTCTGTGTTTTAAAAATACATTTTGTGAATGTGTTTAATGACATGTCTCAACAATTAATGGCTCTTACGTCAAAGTCTTCAGGATGTAAATTTGGTTCACAATTGACAAATAACAAGCCACCAGGTGCTCTTCTTAAACTTGCTACCACTTCTCTGAGGAGGGCAGAGACAGAAGGATCTTTAGGGCTTGTTGGTTCTGAACCTAGCAGAGATGAAAGCTCCAGGCTTAAAAAGACACCGAGTCTTACAGGAACAGGTCCAAAATGATAGAAGTGGCAACTTGATGACCTCTTGTGCTTTATCACACATTCACAGCTGAATACCCGTGATTAGAAACTCTGTGCATACACACACACACACACACACACACACACACACAATAAATAAAGAAAAGTTGTAAAACATAAACTGTGACATAAAATATTACATGCCAACTAGAATTATTTAGTTCATTGCTGTTTTAAGGAGAGACCTGTTTGCTCATCCCAGCAGCCCAGCTAGTTTAGCCCAGAAATAACCACACAGAAGTTGTATTCATTAAAACACTGCCTGGCCCATTAGCTCTAACTTCTTATTTGCTGACTCTTACATCTCAATTTAACCCATCCCTATTAATCTGTATACCGCCATGTGGCAGTGGCTTACTGGGAAAGATTCTATCCAGCATCCATCTCAGGTGGAGAATTCATGGCTTCTCCCTGACTCTACTTTCTTCCTCCCAGCATTCAGTTCTGTTTTCCCTGCCTCCCTAAGTTCTGCCCTATCAAAAGCCAAGGCAGCTTCTTTATTCATTAACCAATGAAAGCAACACACAAACAAAAGGAACTACTACACCACATTGCTATTTTACAATATATTTAAAAGTATGCAAGTTATATAAAGTTATAGTCAAAGTCAGAACTCTGTTTATGTTTGTGTAGGTGAACATAGTGTTGTCTTGAATGATATATTAGCTATGCAAACATAAATATTGATATTAATATTTTGTAAAAGCACAAGAGGTAGTAGCTACATAATCAGAGCTTTACAAATATTTATTTTAGAGAAAATACATGATATTCTATTTTCATTAAAACCATATTTTATATAATGTACAATTACAAAGGAGAACAGGGAATAAACAATATTCATTGTAAAATAACTCATTTCTAACACTTGCATGCATTTATATAGTATATATGTGCATTCATTTTAATTTAACCACTATTAGTTTTATCAATTTATTCTCATCTCTAAGACTCAAACATAGTACTTTTTTTTTGTTCTAGGCTAAGAAGATAACTAAGGACCTGTTTACATTTATAGTTTCCATATTATTTTCCTTTTTTGAGATTATAATATAATTGGAACATTTCCCCCTTCCCTTTCCTCCTTCAAAACCCTCCCATACACCCTCCCTGTTCTATTTCAAATTCATGGCCTTATTTTCATGAATTGCTTTACAACATACACACATATAAATATAACCTTCTCCGTCTATATATTGATACATTCAAGAGTGAATTTTTCTGTTTCTGAATATGTGCACTTGTGAATATAAGTGCCCAAGGAGTCTGCAGTTAGAGATGCAGATAGTTTTGAGCTGTCAAATATGCATGCTGGGAAATGAACTCAGGTCCTGTGAAGCAAGAGTTTGTGCTCTATCTACTGAGTCAGCTCTACTGCAATTATTTTTTTTATTTGAACTGAGGTTTCTCTGTGTTATAGCAAGTTGTCAGTCTGATCTTGAACTTGCCAGTGCTTTCTGCCTGCTGGAATACGAAGTTTGGACCATCAAACTTTGTTAATTTTATTTAAAAACCACAGAAACATTAACATGCATACTTGTCATCCTCTGTATTGCAACTTAGGTTATTAGCATGGCCTATTGATAGGGCTATTTGAAGAACAAATAAGGAAAACTGCATATAGAGCACTGAGAAGTTTCTAGCACATGAAAAGAAACCAGCAAATACAAGAAGTGCTATTGAACTCATTATGTTTTGCAATGTGTTTTATATCCATTTAACAATATAGAGCAAATACTTCAAAGGTCATTAAATATTATTCTACAATGTTATTTAGATATACATGCTCGATTATAATTATACTTCTACAAATCTTGTTTGGTTAGGCATTCATATTTCTCTTTCACATTAATTCCATCCTATCTGAAGTCCTTAAAATAAATATTTGTATACAAAGGCCTTATAAAATTCTTTTGCATTCTTTTTCATATTAAAAATTAACTGATATTTTACAATATAAATAATTTTAAATTTTATTTTATTACTAGAATTCTTAATGTAATTACATGCATGTTAATATAGTAATATTAATAATACATTCCAATTATGTAATAGCTTCTTACTCATTCTAACAATTGAATTCTACAGGTAATTCTGTGCATATCTATTAAAACAATCTTCTATGTTAATTTTTGATTTCTTTATTCTCTTAAATCAGTAATTTCCTATGGAATCTTTCACCATTTCATTATCACAATAGCCAATGACCAGTGTTTGCTCTGCATATTGCAGTATAATGATCTTCCCATTAATCTACACAGATTATAAAGATTAATTTCATTTCTAAATGGAATTTATTACTCTCTGATTTGGTCTGTGCTTAATTACATTATTTAAGCAAACTACCACTCACTTTCAACTACTTCCCAGACTACCCTGAAGTGAAATTTTCCTTTTAAGCTTTCTAAATACTTTGAATGTTTTCATTTTGATTTTCTCTGCACTAAATTGTTTACAGAAACTAACTGAGTGAGATCTGTCAGTCCATGAGGTGAGACAGTCAGGAGAGTCACAAATGTTTCAGATGCCCAGGTTCTGAACTTCATCCAGTTTCCAACATATTTACTTCAATATATACCTTTTTTTTATTATTGCTGTCTTAGAAATATTTCTAAACATTTATCTTTTTATTTTTTTATCAGTTCACTGAGAAGCAAGCCCCAGTAGCTGTTATCACTATTTATTGAAGTGAATCCATATATGTATGTCTATAATACGAGTATGATTATGACTATAATGTGCTTGGTATCTTTTAATCCCCATATGACCCTGACATCAATCCATCTTCATTTAAATATCTGAATAATATTCTAGTGCCAATAAAAACTAAATTATACTGCTTTGTGTCTACTTAGTATCACTTAAGAATCAAAGCCCAGAACAGTTGTTCTCTACTAATTCTGTATAGAGCACTGTATAAAACAATCCTGAGCAAAAACAAATTGTAAGGTAGTATAAATTGGTCAGTAATATTCTAGAGACGCATGGAGCCTCGATGGTCTGCAGGGGATCTATGACTCCTGAAAAGAGGCCCTAAGTAGTACTCTTTACTCTTCCATTTGATGCCTGGCGTTGTGCTGTTGAACCATAATATCAGGAGAAGCCACAGCTGTTTTTATAGAAAAGTAACTACTCTTGGCAATGTAGTCATTTAGAGATGCTTGAGGAAAATTTTTATGAAAATATTCACAATTTATTACTTAAATAACTTTTTATTTTTAAACCATTTATTTAATCAATTAAATGTCAACTGATTAACAAGCACTTTCGCATCTGTGTCTTTCTTTCAACTTTGTTAGGCAATGCTAATATGACAGCTATATTCCAACTTCAGCATTTGCTTTCACTAAAGGGTTGGTGACTATGTGGAGTGATGATAAACCAAAGAGAAAGATTTTTAAGATAATTAGATTCTGCCCAACATAGTGGGGTTTATTAAATCCAGAAAATAAGGACACATTATAAACACAATTAATTGCTCAAGATAGTTTATTATCACAGAGGTGGCAGTCAACAGCTAACAGTAGAATATGGGGTTTCCCTATAGAGTAATATGTTAAAATGATCAAATTTGGATGCCTAAAGTTATTTCATAAAAAATGGAAATTTAAAGATCTAAAGTAAATCGTGGAATTAGAGTCTATTCTGTAATAATTATACATGACCATATTTTGTGGAATATAACAGAACTCCTGTGACATATTTCATCTTTACTTAAAATTGTAGAGTAGTAATATCTGAAGGGAATCAGATGTTAAGGTGGATGTATATATTTTTCTTTAAATATATTTAAATTTAAACACAAACAAACAAATAAACAAACAAAGCTAAGAAAGAAAACATTCAGGCTGGGAAGATGGCTCAACCGTGAGAAGAACTGATTGATCTACCTGATGACCAGGTTTCAATTCCCATCATTCACTTGACATTTCACAACTGTTAGTGGCTCAAATTGCAGAAGATATGTTACCCTAACAGAGACATGAATGAAGGCAAAACAACAATGCACATAAAATAAAATAGGTATTTACAAAAATTTTAATCTCCTTATTAAAAAAATGTGTTCCTTCAAATGACGTTTTTTAAAAAAAACCTTTAAATCATCTCTGCTCCTAAAGATGATTTTTATGGGCAACACATTATTTCCCCTTTTAACTTAAAAATAATCAAAGAACTAAAACAAAATTCAATGGGAAACAGTAAAAATATTTACAATTGCTCTCATTTAATTAAAAATGTTTATATATATGTATATATTAATATATATTATATAATATATAATATATATATATTACTAAAAATGTTAGTGAGCTAGAGATAAAAAACACTGAGGTCGAATTTTTGTCTAACTTTGTGAAATCCTTACTTCTTCTACTCCTAGTACTGCAAAATTAAAGACTTTCTTTACAAATACTCTATTATTATAACATGTTTCTTCTTCTCCTTTTCCTCCATCTCCTCCTCCTCTTTGTCCTCCTCTTCCTCCTTCTTCTTGTTTCTCAAGACAGGGCTTCTCTGTGTAAATTCCCTGGCTGTCCTGAAATTGCTCCATAGATCAGGCTGTCCTCAAACTCACAGAGATCTGCCTGCCTCTGCCTTCTGAGAGCTGGGATAAAGGTGTGTGCCACCACCACCTGATATAAAATGACAGTATTAAATCTTAGTAAGGCTAATATTTTAAATCATCCAGTGGTTGATAACAAAAGATTTTCTTTCCTCTTCTAGCAAGTACTCTAGTCATCTTGTTACATAGATAAACATCACCATATTTATTCCTTCAGGGTGATGGCCTATTATCCCAGGATGAGGCAATCTCTATACAGAATGAAGACTGATGTTAATCATTTCAAAGATGACTTGAGTACCCCATGAGGGTACCGAATTACATATTAGCATAGTTACATCTTGAAGCATGTAGCTTGCATGCACTGTATCGAAGAATGCATGAATAACCTTATTTCAGCAAGAGTAGTAAATAAAGTTATTACATAATACACCATGTCTTTCTAGAATTTTACTTTTATGCATAGAAGGTTGCAACCAATTCTGAAGGATATCCTAAGGAAAGTGTGCTTTGCCTGGGGCTCTGAGCTATGTAATCACACTCTGGGGCTGTTCAGAATTGAATTCCAGTGAAATGAACTGATGGAAAACTTAGAGAGTTTCCACTTCATATGCTGCTTAACTTCAGTTATTTTCCCCAAATGCTGTAGAAAGTGCTTTGAAGAGCTTCCAAATATTGTCTCCAAAGAATTAGAAGTTCTTGCAGTTACAGATTAAAAAACGAAGAAGAAAAAGACTCAACTACCATCTTAAAGGAAAGCAGATAAAAGTATCCACATAAAAACTGACCAAGAGCCAGAAGCTGCATAAATAGGATTTATTATTTTATAGTCTTCCTTTATTCAATAGAAAATAATGGTATTTAAGTTTAATCATCTGGAGGCTCAGAACTAAACTATTATACCCCTTGATATTAGAATTCATCTATAAGTATTTATTTACTGCTATGAATCATAAACATTTTAAGTGAAATAAATTAAAATCATATCATAGGTCATAATTCTGATTATATATATATATATATATATATATATATATATATATATACAAAATAGCTTCAGCTACTAAGTGGAGTGAAGGAACTTATTGTAATAATATAGGAGAAACTGTATAAACTAGTAAAAAAAAAGTCTGTGCTGTGGATATGGTTCACGAGATAAAGTGCTTGCCATCCAAGCATGTAAACCTGAGCTGGATTGTGTATAGGTGTATAGGTGCTAGCATATGCAGGTATGAGCTGGAATTTATAGAGGTAAGAGGATATGTGTGGTCCAAGCATTTTTACAGTAAGACTGGAGATAAATACAAGAAATTCGCCAGAATCTCACAGACCAGATACTTCTAGTATACAAAGCTGCGGGACAAGAAAGAGTTTCTGTATCGAGTAAGTGGAGGGCTAATGCCTACATTGAGGTGTTTTTCTAGCCTCCACATGCATGCTGCTGTACGCAGAAATGTTCCCACACTCACAGGCACAGGTGCATACACATATGCACATCATACACATGAACACATGCAAAAAGACTAGCTAAAATTATAATAATAAAAAGTCTATTATATCAATATCTATGTAACTTGACCTTGTTCTGAAGTAGATGTCTATCATGTGTTTTACATGCATTGTTTTTCTTCTTTTCTTTTGCTAAATCCAATTGCTCTTCTAATTCCCTGTCCTACATCCAGTTGTCATAATTTCATGTTTAATGCCCTATGTGGTTTATCCTAATTTGGCTAGATTGTACTTAGAAGGCTGTGCAAAGCAGCAAAATCCTAGTTTTATCTTCCCCGTGGGTATCGATCAAATTGGCAATCCTTCAGCTCAACAGTCACAGATATTAATTTGTTCCTCCTCTGCCTCCCAAACCACTGAGCTGTAAGAATTGCAAGCCATGCTTGTTTTGCTAGTGAATCTTTGCTAATTTCTTGCTGGCTTTGTGCTTAGCAGTGCACACAGCATCGCTGCTCCACCCTTCTACGACTAAGGTCCCTGGGAACGGACTTGTTCCAGCAGAGATAAAAGAGCCAAGAAAACGTTGATTCTTAGGATGTGCATCCCATGATTAATCAAATTAGAGACCATTGGCCAGTGATCTTTCCTTTGCAGAGTGAATTTTGTACAGCATAACTTCCTACTTCCATCACTCTGCTTCCCACAGCATGAATATTAGGAAGATTTGAATCCTTAATGGATGCCATTGAATTTTGATCATGCTTTTTCTTTATAAGGGTAAAAGGTATGATTTTTTTCTGCTCTCCACCTTTCAAAAGAAAAATTGTTGTTTTGTTTTCTTTTGTCTCTTACTAATATGGTCAGTACAGACAGGAAGATTCTAGAAGGTCATTGTAAGTCTGCCTTAAATTTCCCCAAATCATTGAACAATGTTTCTCCTCCACACAAATAAATAAACTGATAGCAATTTAATTTTAAAAACTTCTGATTTCTTTTATTAAATTGGACAGAATAAAACACGGTCAGCTGCTGCTAACCTCAGTACTTTATATCCTTTAAGAAGTCTTAAGTAAATCTAAGAAACTTCTGGTTCCCTTTTCCATATGACTGTTTACTCATTAAAACTGAAAACTAAAGGTGAGAACATTTCTTCACTTTTATTTAAGATATTTACTTAAACCAATTATAATTCTACAGAAATGATGTCCAATTTATTGCTTTGCCTGTCTATTTATTAAAATACAGAGTTTCCATTAATTGCCTTGGATTCTTTGGAAACTAGCATGTTTCCTAAGATAGCTTCTGTTAAAATATTGCTGAGCTTTATTAGCTTATATGTCTATGAATTTTCATAAACTTTCCTTACAGCTGCATTTCAAATAATTACTCATATTGATAATTTAACAAGAAAGAAATAAAACTATAAGTAAATTTTCATACAAAAATGGACTTATTCCATTTCAATTATATATTCACAATGAATGTTTATATGCTTGAAGTATTTCATTTCCTCAAAAGTGAAGTTAAATTGTATATACATTATAACAAAATTTTAACTGTTATAAAAAATTATTCCCCAGAATTGGTTATCTTTCTGCTTGTAAATGTCAATAGCAATCTTGAAAAGCAAATCCTACATAATTTGTAACTTTTTGTATTTAATTAGCTGTACCCCTGTAGACAGCATCATAAGCCAACAGTAAACATGACTGAGTCTTCAACCAACATCACAAATAGCTGAACAATGAGCCCCAACAGATCTTGATCTCACTCTTTCTGCCTGAGGAATGAAGAACCCTTATACATTACTTTGCTAGAACATTCTCAGCACCTGAAAGCTGTTTGAATTGTTATATATGCTGGAAAACTCACTCTCTTGAATTAAAAAGAAAATCAGAAGATTGAGTTTTATTTCCACCAGATACTTTGAGTTTCTTCCATAACATTTGAAAGACTAATCTCAAAACATTTAGATGCCATTTGATGTCAGGATTAGTCATACAGTGTTGTATCAACAACTTCAACCTTTCGTAGTTTTAGAACTAATTGCAAAAGATACACGGGCCATACCATTCACACATTTTTTCATACATGAGATAGACAGAAAAATTACTCAGTGCCACCAACGCAGTGGCGGCAGCCAGGGGCAGTGAGGGCTGTCACTGGAACAGCTGACTCATGGATCCGACAAGTTTTCCCAGTTCCTGCAATAGCAGTAGCTGAAACAGAATAGGAGTGAGAAAAGGAGCATTTATAGGCATGGGGAGAGAGGGATATCCCAATCCCAGACAGGCTTAATCGTGGTGGGAGGCAGTCTAGTAGAGGGAAAAGCAGACAAGAATGAGATGCCAGCATGACAGAGATTAGAATGGATAGAAATATTTTCATCTGCCTGTTAGAATAGAATAGAAATTAAAAAACTCCTGTGTTGGGATCTGCTGGTAGGAGACCACTTTAGGTTATTATTTAAGGGGTATGTAGGCCATTTAGTGCAAAGGTGGTTAAGGCTATGAATCTGTAATTAAGGCATTAAACTTAGAGGTTTTAGGGTCTCTAAAAGACATTCCAGGTGGGACATTAGACTGATAGCACTGGAAAGTTTATTTTCCATGGCCAAGGATGGGAGAGAGACAGGCCCCAAAGGCTGTCTACAAATGTCATTGAGACAGAGCAAGACAGTAAAGTGAATGGTCAGGCCATTCTAAGGCTCGTCAGCTCAGAGGATGGAGACCAGGCAGGACCACTCTGAGTGACCCGAGAATAGGACAACTGTCCTAGACATGATCAGGACAACAGTTTGAAACAAGAAACAAGATTCCATTCCTTAGCCATGGAGAATTACCAGAGATGAATGTCAGCAAACCTGACTTGGAAAAGGAGACCTTATCATTTAGTCGGTGTTATGTTCTGTCATGGAGCAGGCACAGGAAGTTGAAAAGCAGTCCACATCTAGGATCTCTGCATGCCTCAGCCTGCCTGTCCACAGGCAGAAGGAACATGGACAGAGCCTGGCCGAGTCAATGTTGTCATTTATGGTGGTACAACGCTGGCAGGTCTCCTGTTGGCTGGGAGACCGCTGCAGCTAGGAAACAGACAGATGAGCAATGCAGAGATAACTTGGGTATAGAGTTTATTTAGTGGGTATTGGAGAGGATATATGGGTAAGGGGTAAACGAGAGGTAGAGAAAAAAAAAGAGGACAGAAGGATGGAGAGAGAGAGAGGGAGACAGAGAGACAGAGAGGGAGAGGAGTTGGGAGGTCTACTTGCCTTGGAAGGAAGGGGGAGATTGGGAGTGGGCGGGGTTTGTCTCTTAAAGGCACAGGGTACACAGGTGACAGGGCAGACCAGCAGGTTTATTACATTACCTGGTGTCTAACTTTATGTCCCCCTTTTTGTTTTTGATTTTGTTATTTTGGATATTCTCTCTCGACCTTTTAGTTGGTTTATATAAAGGTTTGTCCATCTTGATGATTTTTTCAAAGAAAAACTCTTTGTTACATTGATTATTTCTATTGTTATCTTTGCTTCTATTTTATTGATTTCAGCCTGAAGTTTGATTATTTCATGTCATCTACTCCCCTTGGATGTGTTTGCTTCTTTTTTCTAGAGGTTTCAAGTGTGCCATTAAGTCACTAGTTTGAAATTTCTTCAGTTCTTTATGCAGGTATTTACTACTTTGAACTTCCCTCTTAGCACTGCTTTTATTGTGTTCTATAAGTCTGGGCATGTTGTGAATTTATTTTCATTTAATTCTGGAAAGTGTTTGATTTATTTCTTTATTGACCCATTGATAATTTGGTTGATAGTTGTTTGGTTTCAGTGTGTTTGTAGACTTTCTATAGTTTGTGATTTTTACCACAAACTTTAACTCATGGTAATCTCATAAAATATAGTAGGTTATTCCAATTTTTTTCTATCTGTTGAGATTTGCTTTGTTACCTAGTATGCGTTTAATTTAGTTCTTGGCATTCTGTGACTGTGACCAAATAAGATAGTCAACTAAACAGGATTTACTTTGTCTCTTTGTTTCAGAGTTTTTTTTCCCCCCATAGTGCCTTGTCCCTGTGGCAAGAAACAGCATGGTCAATAATTTAATGTGAACCAAAGCTGTTAACTTCATGGCAGCAGGAAGCAAAAGGTGAGAGGAATTAGTGTAGAAATATCTCTTTCCAGGTGATGCTCTTTTGACATTTTTCTTCCAAGTAGGTTTCGTCTCTTCAACATTCCACCTGGTCCCAATTGTACACACCTTTAGTAATCAAACTTAAACACGTTGACTTTTGACATTTATGCAAAACTCAATTGACAAAATTTGAACATGTTGGTCTTTGACATATACGCAAAATTCAATCTAAAATACAAACATTCCTTTGAATATATGATATTTATACACTGCATGTGCATCAATCCATCATAACATGCTGGAAAGCAATGAACATACACATTCTACAAAGATAAACAAATGATGATTGTATCATTTTACATTTCCTTGTATTTAGCCACAGTGATAAAAAGCAAAGCAGAACCTTAAATATTCAGCCAAAGGATGGAATTTGTAATAATAACATGAACTTTTATTGTTAGTAACCATACATCTGTTTAACCCCAGGATTGGACTAGGAAGATTAAGAATTGGAGGTTTCCAGCTTGCACTAGAGAGAAGACACATCAGAGCAACTGCCAAAATTTACAACTGTTTCGAATTTCATCTATTTTGTAAAAGTAGAGAGGAATTTGTTTTAAAAGGTACACGGGAACCTGCTAGCAACCCTGTTGCCCTTCTTTGTTGTTTGTGTTTTCTTCTTAGGCAGTGTCCATAGTCTTAATTGACTGGCAGGGTTGGTAGACACTTTATGTAAAACCTTTTGTACCCATTATGTTTACCATCAAGATTATGGGAAACAGAAGACAGGACGTTAATTTCTCAGTCCACTGTGATGTAATGGCAGGTCCTAAACAATGTTAGCCGTGAGAATTAGTATGCATTATTAAATAATGCCTCCCTCATTTTCTATGAATTTTCTCATTGAAGAGGGACGTTATTCTTCACTGTTTCAAATGTGTGCACAGAGTAACGCTTGGAGAGGCCCTAAGGCAGTAGCATCTGAGGATGCTTAGTGGGGTTGATAGCCTCAATCATTACCATCCCTGGCCAAACATCACTATTTCATAACACCTTAGAGATCATATTGCCAAAATATTTGAGAAACCCTAAGTTTAAAGGGAATATGAATAATCTGTATAAAATCAATGCTCATAAACTAAGAAAAAGTTAAATGAAATACATATCTTAATATGATTCATTGTTAGCAGAGGTTGCAATAGTTTGCCTGGGAGCAGTGGAGATTTTTTATTTGGTCTTCTATACATTGGGTTTTCTTCTCCATCTCTGTTTCTGTTCTCTGTCTTTCTCTCTGTTTCTCTTTCTCTTGCTCTGCTGTGGCAGCTAAGAATAATAATGATTCAAGGAACAAGGAAATTCATAGTATCTGCTTTGTTTTCCACTGCTAGAGATGAGAACTGACGGGCATTTCCCATGTCCAGTCATCACCCCCTCAACTGTTAACCTGACCAAAAAGCAGGGTGAAAGCTGAGAAAGAAAAGGAAATAAGGAAAACCAAAAATAAATCTAGATTCAGATACATAACAACCAGTTGTCCCCTCTGTATAAACTATTTCAAATCCTTTGCCACATCTCTCCAGCTTAACAATCTGTGTAGTGATTTGGAGAATTATAAATTGCCCTAAATTGCCCTGATGAACATTACCTCAGATAAAACCCATTCCAAACAATTTTATGATACACAGGTATTAATTAGTTTCCCCATTTCATCAAAATAATAAGTGTCTGTACTTATTTCTAAGTACATAAATACTAAAGTGTATCCAAATGTTTGAGTGATAAATGGAAAGATGATTGTTTTGGACAGTAAACTTCCAGTTTTGAAATGAATTGATAAGCAGAAATATATAATAGTACTATGAACTATAATATAACAGAAGTTTGGCTAGGTTGTCATTTTATTTCTGTTTCAATACTGATCTTTAAAATTTTTCATTGTTTTAATCTTTAAATAATTGTATATGTTCCTTAGAAAAATAAAATATAGCAATAAAAAAATAAAACAAATAACACTAACTTTGACATCACTATTTTGAAAAAAATTATTGCAATGTATTTAATTTCAATTCATAGAAATAAATGATTGTGTCAGCAAGAAATATAACAACTAATATTAAGTTATTAAAATTCTTTAAGAATGTTTGAGATCACTAGACAAAGAATCTGCTCTAACAGCTCTATATTTCTGTGTGCAAGAAGTGTATTATGTTGTGTGAAACAGGGACACCCAATTGTCTAATAAAGGACAACTCTCAAGAGGAGTTGAGAAATCAAGTGGAGAAAATATCTGTATAATGAAAATGGCTCCTAAAATAGAAAGGCTGTTATGGAAACAGATCATGGATGGCAGCAGCATGTGTTCCCATTATCCAGAGTGCTCAGAAACTTTTGTTTAAATGTCACCTTCTTCATTACAAGTTTAATTATAAGGCAATCCTAATTACATTTCTTCATTCAATTGCTCGTTTTTCTGAAGGAAACAAACATCAATATACGATATACATGTTGGCACAGTAGGAAAAACTTAAGTTAAAAATATATAAGTATTGTCCAAGGCAATGGTATTTTCAGGTCACCGTACATTATAAACATTGTAGAAGAGTATATGCAGTTACCTCCACAATGACTTACTTTGTGTGGTTCAGGTCATCAAACAATGGAGTTATTTAAAGATTTCCTTGCTGTATAGTTTATCTCCATCAACCTAAGGCCTGTATAGAATAACAAAGTAATTTGTGATGTATTATGTATAAATTTGTAAAGACTGTGGATAATACTACAATATTTTTAATTATTTTGAGACTGTAATATAATTACATAACTTTACCCTTCTCTTTATTCCCTCTATGTACTCCTCTATAGTTTTTCTTATTCTCTTTCAAATTCACGGACTAAATATTCATCAATTGATACTACATATCTACACATGCACACAGACACACATTTATATGTAAAATCTACTTAGTCTATATAATATTGCATGTAAGTATGTTTTCAGGGCTTACTGTTGGGTATTGGACAACCAATTGGTGTACTTTTCCCTGGTGAATACTATTTCTCCGGCTTTCCATATTCCTTAGATGTCTCTAGTTCTTTGTGTAGGGTTGAGGCATGGTGGACTTTGCCCATCCACTTTATCACATCTATTTGTTTCCTTGTTCAGGTCATATTTAGGCAATCACAGTGGTGAGATTTTTGTGTGTGTACCTTCTGCCCATCAACAGTCCCTCCCAGCTACAAGGCCAATGAACTCCAACACCTACTGTTTAGAAGCCACTTAAATAGCAATATTTTGGTTAGAAGGATCTTAATTCAAAATAGTGATTTTGGAGGAAAATAAAAAAGAAGAATTGGAGATGAGAGAAAGAGATAACACATTTTGAGAGATTAGTAAATTTTAAAAGCTTTAAAATTGGCAAATAGACCATTAATCATTGTTTAAATGAAATCTGTGAGTATTCATGATACAATTAAAATTTGTATAATTTGTCTTTGAGATACCAACTTGCTCCTCTTAATTTTACTATGTACAATTTTTTTCTTTCATTAATATTATGCATTTTTATTGAATATACTATGTGTAGCTAAAAGAATGGTTTAATATTTAAATATGTTTTCTATTAATTCCAAGTATAATTCATATTGTTATGTGTTTTAAATTTTAAAAATTCATGATTTCAGCGATTGGAAACATAAATTGTTCAACTTTTTGGATGATTAACAATTGAAAATAAATAAGCATGCAATACCTTCTTCATTTAGTATTATAAAAAGGAACAAAGTTTATTTTTCTATAATGATTGATTATCAAAATTCTTTTTAATGTTTCTCTATAGCTTTATCCAGGATGTTCTTTATCTACCCATAAAGCTGAGCAATTTTTAGTCCTTTGCAGTATTTGCTCTTCTTGTATCACTTCTTATTTTTTGAATGATGGAACCAATCTGAAGGAAAGTCCAGTGGTCTGGCTTGGAACTAGAGTTAGAATATTTGATTAAACAAAGTCCACTATTTTAATTATATTTCCAGACCTGCGTGAATGTCATTTTAATTCCCACCGCTTACCTTTCACATATGTAACCATCCAGTTGTTAACCTGTCCTTAGTTCCTCCTGAGACCTGGAAATCAAGGAGTTAACCTGTTTCCACCATGTTGCTCATAATTGCACTGGCTGGTTCCCCCAGGACTTCCCTGTGCTCCCAGTGGCCTATACTCCAAAACAAATGGAGAGACTGATTTAGATAAGGCCAAGGAAAACAGAGGCTCTCCCTCACCTTGCAGACAAGGGAGCTTCAGAGAAGGGAGCTTCCAGTTCTGGTAAGGACAAGGAGCCAATTATTCCATTGAAAACTAAAATTTAAGGCTTTGTTTAACACCTTATGTCTGAATAAATAATTATGGAAGAAAAAAAAGAATTCTCACACTTTTTTTTTGTTTGTTTGTTTCAAGACAGGGTTTCTCTGTGGTTTTGGAGCCTGTCCTGGAACTAGCTCTTGTAGACCAGGCTGGTCTCGAACTCACAGAGATCCTCCTGCCTCTGCCTCCCGAGTGCTGGGATTAAAGGTGTGCGCCACCACCGCCCAGCAAGAATTCTCACACTTATATTCATTAGTATGGCTATAGGATAGGACCATTTCAGGCTCCCTCTCCTCAGCTGCCCAAGGAACTAGCTGGGGACATCTCCTTGGACACCTGGGAACCCCTCTAAAGTCAAGTGTCTTGCCAACCCTCAAATGCCTCCCTTAATTAAGATATATATTTCCTTGCTCCTATATCCAGCCATACTGATGAATATCTTGCATATCCTGATGAATATCTTGCATATCACCATAGAACCTTCATCTGGCGATGGATGGAGACAGAGATAGAGACCCACAATGGAGCACTGGACTGAGCTCCCAAGGTCCAAATGAGGAGCAGAAGGAGGGAGAACATGAGCAAGGAAGACAGGTCCTCAAGGGGTGCGCCCACCCACTGAGATGGTGGGGCTTATCTATTGGGAGCTCACCAAGGCCAGCTGAACTGGGACTGATGGAGCATGTGATCAAACTGGACTCTCTGAACATGGCGGACAATAAGGGCTGACTGAGAAGCCAAGGACAATGGCACTGGGTTTTGATCCTACTGCATGTACTGGCTTTGTTGGAGTCTAGTCTGTTTGGATGCTCACCTACCTCGACCTGGATGGAGGGGGGAGGACCTTGGACTTCCCACAGGGCAGGGAACCCTTGACTGCTCTTTGGACTGGAGAGGGAGGGGGAGGGGTGAATAGGGAGGGAAATGTGAGGAGGGGAGGAGGTGGAAATTTTTAATAATAATAATAATAATAGAATTCTCAGACTGAGTGCTGTCTCTACAAAATACCAGACTGGATGCCTGAGCTTGTGTCTCCTCGGCTACATTTCTCTCTCAGAACAGGCATATCCCTTTCTGTCTCCAGCTTCCTAGTGCTGGGATTAAAGACATGTGGTTACAAAGTACTAAGATTAAAAATGTGAGCTATCACTGCCTTGATCTGTTTCTCTTTTAGACTGGATCACTCTTGTATAACCCAGGGTGGTCTTGAACTCACAGAGATCCATGTGCCTGTCTCCCGAGTGCTTGAAATAAAGGTGTATGCCACCACTGCCTGACCTCTATAGTTAACCAGTGGCTTAGTTCCACACTCTGATCTTTATGTAAGCTTTATTTATTAGATCATAATCAAAAGAGTACAACCTAAGAATGAGTTGAAAACAAAGACCATGAGAACAATATTCATGGAATACCTGTGGGCCCACCAAGTGTGATTTCCCCTTGATTGTTCTTGTGGTTCCATATTTCAATATACTTATTCTCTCCCATAAAAGAGACCACTGGACCAGCGCTAACATTTCCAAGAGATAGTTTTTGCTCAACACAGCTAAAAAATTATTAATTTAATGTCCCATCTTTTCTGCAGAAAATTACAAATATGCAAAATGTCAAAATTTGCTCTTGTCAATCTTTTCAGTCTTAGAGATTTCCATGTCCTATCTTTGCAATCATTATTGTGTTTATATCGTATTGACAGTATCAAGAGCTACACACTAGGTACCAGAAGATACCTAACTAATCTCACTCAATGAAACCCACCTCTAGTATAGCAGCTGCCACTGAAATCCCTATTAGTTAAAGTCATAATAACCCCTAAGTCATACCCCTTATTACCTTAATTTTTGAAGAAAACAATATTTAAAATTGAATGAAGATCTGGTATATCATCTTTTTATTGTGTATTTTTATTAATCAATTTTTTTCATTTATTCTCCACACTAACCTTAGTTTCCCCTCCCTTCTCTCCTGTAACCCCACCTCCACCCTATCCACTGATCCACACTTCCTCCCTTTCCACTTAGATCTGTAATATGTCACATAGGAATCAACAAAACAAGGCATGTCAAACTGAAGCAGAACCAAGCTCCTCTCCTCTGCATCAAGGTTGAACAAGGCATTTCACCATAGGGAATAGGTTCCAAAGAGCAAGCTCATTCATCAGGAACAGGTCCTGATCCCACTGCTAAGAGCCCCAGAAAAGACCAAGCTACACAATTGTCATCCAGATACAAAGTCCTATGCTGATTCCCTAACTGTCCATCCAGAGTGTGCGAGATCCCACAAGCTCAGGTCAACTCTCTCTGTGGGTTTCCCCATCATTATCTTGACCCCTGGTTGTTTATATAATCCATCCACCCTCTCTTCTGCTGGACTCCCAGAGCTTGGTCCAGTACTTGGCTGTGGATCTCTATCTTCTTCAGTCAGGTACTGGATTAAGGCTCAATGACGACAACTAGAGCAGCTACCAATCAGATTACAGGGGAAAGCCAGTTCAGGCACCGTCTTCGCTATTGCTATGGGTCTAACCTGGGGTCAATCTTATAAGTTCCTGGGAGACTCCCTGCCACCAGTTTAAATTTAATTAATTGTTATACGTCTGTTTAAAATGTTTATCTGGTCTTGATTTAAATTAGGTATTTGGTACCTATCAAGAAAGTTGTCTGTTTCTTTTAGATTTTCCAATTTTGTGGATTATAAGTATTTGAAGTATGAACTAATGTTTCTCTGTAGGCTTCCTTCAATTATTGTTGTTGTGTTCAGTTAGGGTCTGTATTTCAGGGTAGTCCAGCTAAGAGGTCAGATTATTTAACTGGTGTGGGAGAGCTGGCCATGTGGAGGATGTGCACTTGCATGGGCTTGGGTAGTAGAGTGGGTCTTGCAAGGACAGCATCCGGTGGATGGCAGGGGTTGGGATGCAGTTTGGAGCCAGGTCTTTCACACACCTGCAGCTGGTGGAGAGTGCCAATATGTCAATTTTTAAGGCAAGATAATGTAATTTAAATTTTTGTTAGTGGCATTAATGTATTTGTTTGCTCACTCCTGAAATGTGATATTGAATCTTTGGGTTTAAATATCACTGCAAGAAATCCTACTGGGTTCCAGCTGGCTTTTCTCATACACAGGTAGAAATAGGCTCATTCTGAGTATTGTGAAATCAATGTGATGGTCTGATTAAGCACGGCAGATGCCTATTTCAAAAATGCATCCTACGACTGATAAAAAAAAAACACAAAATTAACTGGCCTGTCCACTCACACAACTCTCATAATACCATTGTGTGATGTACTTGTGCTAAAACAGCATTAGTCATCTGTCTCCAACAACCCTGTTATGAGCAGTTGTGTGACTAGATGTCTTGAATCAGAATCAGCACAGAGCAACATCTCCTATGTCTGCTTACATCCTTTCCCCAAATGTCAAATTTTTTACAAATTAAATTTAAAAAAAGTCTACTTGTATAATTATTAGAGAAATGTTAAGTAAAAAATTTGAAGTGAAACATTGCCCCTTCAAATAGAGACCTAAACTCATTTTTATTCAGGAGGTTTTCCTGTTTAAACTGGGTAAAACTTAAAAAAAATATTTGAGAGATTGCATTTCTCTTTTATAAAACAAAATATATTTTTGTCTTCTTGAATACCAACTTTTCTCCTTAAACAGATGTATTAGATATTTTCTGTTCACTGTTGCCATTACCTCTCAGAAGTAACTTGAAGAAAGGGGTGCTTTCAGCTAGTGTTTCAGAAGGAGCAGTTTACCATGGATGGCTCAAGCATCTCTATCAGCACCAATGGAATTTTCAGAATTACATATTTACATCTTGGTAAGCAGGAAGTGCAATCAAGCTATGAGTCTCAAAGGTCTAGTCCTCATTAGACCTATGACTGCCAGCTTGACCCCATGGCCAAGAGGTCCATCAACCTCTCAAAACAGGATCAACATCTGGAGTTCAATGATCAAATGGGGAACATTTCAGATTTAAACACAGCAGCTTTAGTAAAAGGCATAGACATGCAAAAAGAAAGATTTCAGCTGAAAACCT
Source organism: Microtus oregoni (assembly GCF_018167655.1). Taxonomy (NCBI): domain Eukaryota; kingdom Metazoa; phylum Chordata; class Mammalia; order Rodentia; family Cricetidae; genus Microtus; species Microtus oregoni. The sequence continues at coordinate 33,797,520 of NW_024543070.1, read as the reverse complement.
TTTATGTTGGCATCTGTACATCATTTCTCATTCTTTGAAATACCCATAAATGCACACAATTGTGTATAAATATAAACACACTTATCAGCACTTCCTACTTCACATCCTCGACAGAAATGAGGTGTAGGTGCTTGGCATTTCATCAACTTCCTTGAATTAAGTGATTAAAATTCCTTTTAATCTTTTCCACTCTTTAATATGATAAATTTGATATTTAAAGTAATCTATTATTTTCAGCATTTGAAATCATTTCATGAATGGAATTAGTGCAGATTTATCTGCCTACCATGGTTTATAACAAAATTGTGTGGTTTACTTTACATTTCCCTTATCCACACTAATAAAATTTAATACACACTTAAAATAAACATAATAATTGAAATAAATAAATAAACATGTGAGTAAATAAGTATATATAACTTTTTAGTTAACTTTTTCTTGACTTACCATTTCCAATCATCTTAATGAAATAGCATTTTTCTTTGAGCAAATCCTCCACCCCAAATAAATAACGGAGCAATATATCATCTGCCTGTGCTCAACTGAAACTCTTATTGAACAGAGACCATTGTTGAAGCCAAGTTTCCCACAAGCCCAATTCAATCTCTGCTTCCTCCTGCAGGCCAGTATTTATATTCAGTATCAAAGATACTTTTTTCCTAAAAAGTATTCTAATTATTGTACATAACTCAACATGATAAGTAGTTGATCTTTTGGGGCAGAAGAAATGACTGGTCTTTCATGAGTAAGTATAATTTTCTAATTTGAATGCTAAAGTATGTTTTATCAATTCTATTTTCCAAAAGAATTTACTTTGTTATCTGTATCCATTCAATATTTTTATTTTCTTATGTGTATGTATGTGTTCCTGTGTGACTTTGTGTTTGCCACATGTTTGTAGAGATCAGTGAAGGTTATAAGAGAGTCTCAGGTCTCTGGAGCTGAGGCTATAGGTGATTATAAGTTGCCACGAGGGTCCTAGGAACCAAACACATGTCTTCTGAAGAAGAATAACTTTCAGTTATTAGACGATCTCCCAAGGTCCTATGCATCATGTCTATCCATCTTATGCAAACTAATGGATTATACCATCTCTTTCACCACTTCAGTCTATCTCTCAGCATTGATATGAAACACCATTACCTTTATTGTACCTGCATATTTTATATATTCAATGATTTATCAGTTGTTATATCAGTATCTGATATTTTTTTGTTTCTTTATTTTGCTTTGAGATAAAACCAATGTAATACAATTAATAAAAATCCAGAGACAGGTATTGTGGTTCAACCTGAAGGTCAGAAGAGCAAAAGAGCCAACCACTGACTCTCTCCTCTACCTCAGTCTAAAATGGTGATTCTACCTCCAGGAAGCCTCAGAATGAGACTGACTGTCTCCTCCTGTCTTATATTCCTCTCTAGTGCTGGGATTAAAGGCATGCACCACTACCATCCAGTTTCTATGGCAAACTACTAAAATATAGATGAAATAACACTGCCAACCTCTTTAGAATACTAGCCATTCAGAATCTCAATATTTGTATTCCCAATTGACTACAAGCATATATTTTTGTTCCTGCCCTGTAAGTTTGAAATTATAAGTGTTCACCATTATACCCCCATCTTACATGTCTACATGTACATATCTTACAAGTCTACATGAACATTTTAAACAGAGTCTGAAAAGATGCATCTATCTAGCATTTAATGTGACATGTCTTTGGATGCAACTGTTCTGTTTATCTATTCGGAGTAACTGCTGAAGTTCTTAATTCACATACAATTACTATCTTATATCACCTTTAGCCACACTATTAACCTATTGATGTTTGTTGATGAACTAGATAAAACTCAGAGTCATCTACAATTTGCTTTGATGTACTAGTTTGTTAGTTATTTAGTGACAATCTCCGTATTGATCCCAGTAGCTATATTTCACAATGAAAAAGCAAGATCATTTTGTATTTGAACCAGCACTACCTGCGCTACCATTCTTTATCATTTTCTTTGCCTGATATGCTCATGTTTCATTTCAATAATATTAGATACTTTCAATAATATTAGATAAATGCAAACATAGCTAAACTCTCATAAACAAAGTATTTGTCAACCATCAAAGTTCATATTTTGCAAATTGAGTTAGAAAAGGAAACAACTGGCTTATCAGGGCTCCACATTGACACAGCTCTCCCACAAAAACTTCTCTTGATTAAGGCACGGCAGGTTTTTTTTTTGCCCCATCAAGGCTGATGGTGATAAAGGGGGCAAACTATATCTGGAATAAGGAAACAAAATAATTGGCTCTGTTCCTACCTAAACGGCTTCATGCCATCAACCTCTTCACATTTGGACCAAATTAAAATCTAATTTAGAGCGAGCTTAAATTAAAAAAAAAAAGCACACTTAATTCCTTCAATTTGCAGAACGATTCCATCCCATTAGGTAACTAATTTCTACCTGTCAGATTTGGAATGAAAGTGGGCTCTCTCCGGAGGAAACGTTTCACTTATTGTAATTAGGTGTGGAGAGAGTGCAGTGATGCCTTAGCTTTGATAGCTGCTTGTGTTAAACTCTCCAAGCTTCGGAGCCCTTGGGTAAACTCGATTGAAGTGTCAGCTTCAATGCTTGCCTGATAGCAAAAGCTAAGACGAGGTTACATATTTCATAATTAAATAACACAACTACTTTAACTTTTATTAGCAAACCATGAAAGGTTACTTTCTATAAAGCCCATGAGCATTAACTCCTTTGTTGATCTACTATCCTAATAAGCTCCTGGAGAACTCTGAAGAGGTCTTGATTACACTAATATGAAAGTTTGCAGAGTGTATGTGTTCATCAGGATCAAATCAATGACTAAAATTAGTAAGAGGGATGAGCTGGAAGTGTGGCGTCCACTTGCACACTTTGATCTTATTCATGACTTCACATCAAGGCATCATGCTGTAACTCACCAGCTCTAGGCTGCTAGACTAGAGTCCCACATCCTACCACTTCCTGACTGTGAAACCTTTGCTAAGGCTTTTGATCTCAATTTCATTATTGTATCAAGAAAGTGATTTTTTTCCTCTCAAATGCACCCAGAAGCTAACATTTATAAATATATCAACTGAATACGCCTTTCTCAAATATGATTATCCTTTTCAGTGATGAATATAAAGGTTACTGAGGCATTCCAACTGCATTTACCCTAAGCTATTTTTATTCAAATTGAATCAACAAAGAAAAACTTTCTCACCCTTACTCAATCTCTATTATAAAACATTTTATTATCTTTTTTACCGAATTTGATATAGCTGTATGCATGCGGTGGGGGCTAAGGGAGAGGATAAAATGAATCTCTATGGGAAAGTTTAAGTATTTGCATTTTTATTTCTGCAAAATATGATTTGGAAATAAAACTGACTTTGGTGGTATTTAAATTCAAGATAGTAGGTGTTTTAGATTTTATGTTTCTGAAAGTACAATAGCATATAGGCTAAGTTAAATAATTTATATTTCTATAATAATTGAACTAAGTCACCAATTATGTACATAATTTTATAGATAGAAAGGAGCAATAAATTCCTGTGTACCATGGAACTATAGAATGATTATAGTTAACAGTTTTGCATAATTTATTTTCTAATAGCTAAAGATTTTAATACACTTGCAGTAAAAATTGACAAAAGGCTAAGATGATACATAAGCTAATCATAGTTAATTGATCATTCCACAATGAATATATGGATTATAATATTTCTATGAATCTCACAAGTACATATAATTGCATGCCAATCAGAATCATTTTCCAAAAAACATATATGGAGCCTACTAAAATAACTACAGTATACAAGTAAAAGTTATGAATTCAATGGACAAGACTTTTTATATGAACTGTGATTATTGGTGTATTTCAAAATATAAGTTAATATTATATGTACCTATATATCAGACTCAAAATGAAATTTCATAATTTATAAAAGATATCTTATATGCAGCCTATGGTAAATATTTATTTTCAAAATCTTTGTTCTCCAATTGATTCTGTCAAAGATGAAGAATGATGATTTATGATATTCCTGCAGTGATGCTTTATTTCCAAGTTACTTTTGCATAATTAATTCAGAATTTCCTATTAAAAACAGACATTTCTGAAAATCAGTGAAGTAATTTAAATAATAAAAACATATTTCATGAAGTAAGATGTTTTGGCCTTTTGTTGTATATATCTCTTTTCTCAATTTTTCTTACTCTAAGAACAATTAATATTAATGAGATGGACACTCTAGAATTAATTTAAAAAGCAGACATTCTGAGTTTGAAAATAAGTATAATTATTAACCATACTATTTTGGCTAAAAGTGGCTTAAATTTAAATTCTAATAACTGTGAATAGTCAGCAATTAGCTAATATGTACATTTTAAATGCCAGGCAATATATATGCCTGAAACACAACCCAGTGACAGTAGTACATATACCCTAAGTCTCAATTAAAGTGGTAAGATATATATTTCTATTCATGAATCTTAGGCCAGACAATAGCTAACTTTTTTTATTTTCCTTTCATTTATCTTGATGTTAAACCATTTGCAGACTTTATTTCTAAAGAACATTGTATTGATGAGCTTAGTGCACAATTATTTAAGAATATAATATTTATTTTACTTTCTGAACACAATTAGGTTCTATGCTTAGTATAATACAAGCTATGAACACTTCCTGAATGAATAAAAATATAGTTTGTGTTACAATGGGTCATTGCCTGGAAAGTATGTAGCAAATTCATATTAATAGCTGAACTCAGAAGTATATCACATTAGTATAGAAAAAAATTAGCTGCAGAGAAGGCAACCATTGCCTTAGTCATCAATTATTCACAATTGACACAAAAATAAATATCTGTTGTTGTACAAAACAGTTCCAGAATAGCCCGGAATGGAGTATGATAATGGTTTGTTTATTTATTCGGGGATAAGCTCACAGGAAACATAGCTATGCACAGCCCTCTGCCTGTGCTGGGATTCAGAACCAAATCTAGCAGCCAAGAGGCCTTTTTATGCTATACATCTGCATTTATAGTATAAGAGACCACGTTCAAAGTGGTCGGGTATCTGAAGGGCTATTGGCTGAAGGAGTTCCCACAGTGAATATCCATAACAAAATACTGGCAAATGAACGCAACGCAACAGTTCATTGAAAAGATCATCCTCTACAAGAAAATGGGACAGCTTCCTCAGAGAAAAGGATGATTCAATACACATAAACTATTAGTGTAAAGTACACTTTAAGGGGAATTTGGTGCATAATTACTGAAGCATTCCACTGATAGTTCGAGGTAAGCTATGCACTACTTGCTTCTATTCTGACCTCTTCAAACATTTCTTTTCTTTATGATCAATTTTACTTACATTGTTAATGCTTTGTTGGTACCTAATGGAGTTAATGCTCTATCTATGACAGTTTGCATATTTTAAAAGTTATACTAATGACAAAAATGAAAAATTGAAGGAAAGATGCCTATCTTTTTATATTAATTTCTGGACCAAATGATACTGCATGTCCTCCAGTTTTATTCCCAGTGTTGCAATGTATAAGAGTTTCTATAATGTAATAGCTAGGCAGTATAAGTGTTAGGAAATGGGCAGTAAGGACTTCACCTTGCAGGATACTGGCAAGCCACCATTTCAGGCTAAAGAATATTTCTGGGTGATATTCAAAGCTTTTGCTAGTTCTCATACTTTAAAGGACACACAAAGACACAGAAAGCATCTAGAGCACATTACTGAAGGAGGCTTTTTGTTTGCAAAGGCAAAGTTATAAAACAGATAAGCACTGCTAATTCTTGATTTATCCACACCTACACATCAGGAACCTGAGATGTGTGCCACTGACAGAAACCACTGAGCTATCTGTAAGGAATCTTATTATTGGAAGAACTCACAGTAATCTCTCCATGTTTTCCTTTTTCCTTGCTCATTATTGTCAGCATCCTAAATTGCTGTACTTGTAGTGAACATCCACGCTTAGCAACTACAATGAACCAGAAAATTTCAGAAATAAGCAATATACCAGAATTACCATTACCTTTATACTGCTTATGATACCAAGCCAGAGCTTTAGGAGATATAAATGGGACTTCCAAGTTCATCTGTTTATTAGATCCTACAAAGTTCCCAGATTATAATCACAGATAAAAGTTCAATATACTTATATTTCCTCTTACTTGACTTTTAACCTGGAAAAAATCATGAAAGCATGATAGTACCTTTTTTCCAAATTACTGTAGTTAAAAAATATCTCTTACAAACCTAGATATTTAAAAACACAATATTTTGGGGGGTGTGGAGCTATATTATTTTTAGTTTGTGAGTTGATTAAACTTCTTGAGTTATAAGCTTTTTTGGAGTCTCTCAAACCAATTGCCTATACCTAACCAATGAATGACTCTGAAATTCCATATTTTCATTGGCATAGGGGAGATTATTAAGGTAACAGAAAACCCTTTTACCACTGTATATATAAGGTATGGTGTTTGAAAAAAAATCTTAAATTAATTTTATTTATTACAAGCCCATAAAACATTCATTTTCTAAATAAAAGGCATTGCTACTGCCCATTACCAGAGGTCTGAAATTTTTAGGAAAATATGTAAACAGAAAACTTATGAGACTTAGCAGTAACACCTTTGCACAAAACACATGTTAAGCTTTAAGAAAATCAAGGAAACATTTCATTATACAAAACTGCTGCAGAAGAAAAATGTTTCCAAAGGCAGAGTTCACTAATCATTCCTTCCTCATTAACAGGCTGAAAATTAATGCCAAAGTCATTAATATGCTAAACTTGACTTTCATGAGGATAAATCAATTTGCGAAAAGACACATGAAAAATTTTAATAATTTAACAGCTACAAAAACAGCAGATGTGAGATATCAAAGATAAAATAGAACAAAGAAAATGAGGCAAATATTTAAAGAATGCTAGAACTAGAGAGCAAAAAGAAGAAGAAATTTAAATGGTGAGCAACCAAAACAAGAAATAATCAAATTGACAAAGAAAAAGAAATAATATGCAAATTGAAAGTAAATGAAAGTATATATTTTATTAAAAACTCATATAACAAATAAAATAACTTATGAATATGGAAATAACAAATACATGTGCAACATGAGCTCCTGCTCTTTGGGGTCTCAGTCTTGCCTAGTTTCCTCAGCTGGCAAGTCCCAAAGAAAATCATACAGAGAGTCTATATTAATGATAAACTGATTGGCCCATTAACTCAGGCTTCATATTAGCTCTTAGAGTGTATATTAACCCATTATCCTTATCTATGTTAGCCACATGGCTCAGCACCTTTTTCAGCGGAGCAGGTCACATCCTGCTTCTTCAGTGATCTGGACAGGACTGGAAGAATGGGCTTCCTTCTTCCTAGAATTCTCCCATTCTCATCACCCCACTTCTACTTCCTGTCTGGTTGACCTGCCACTACTTCCTGCCTGACGAAACAGCGTTTACTTAAAACGTGATTGACAATTCATACAGACAATTCTTCTGCACCACACATGCTAACAATAATCAAATTAAGTATTTTGTAAAATTACCAAAAAGTATCAATGTCCTTATCAAAGTTGATATTAAGTAATTCTATCAGTATGTTATCCACATAAATTATTTGCTGAAAAAAAACAGTAAAAATATTTCTTAAATGAGAAAAAAGCAGTATATTTTGGTAAATCATTTAAACATTAATTATTTGAAATAAGGAATTGTAATTTTGTACATCTATGTCAAACATGAAACGTGATAAGTAAAATCCCACAGAAGGACAAAAGGAAGAATTCAATAAATGAAATCATTTTATTTATTCTGTATTGGTGGCTAACTTTTCTTTATTGTTAGTTTAAAATTGTTATCTTAATATATTTTTTGAGATTTTTTAAGGACTTTGGCTTTAGGGTGAGAAAACAACCCTGCAAAAAAGCAAAGTCATGTTTATTTCCAAATCATATTAGTACAGAAAAGCAAGAAAGCTCAGGAGAGAATGCAGTTCATTAGCTCACCTTATGTTATCTGCAATATGATACAAATATGGCATGACCAGAATTGTGCCCATAGCTCCAATAAATAAACATGCTCTAAGTAAAGATGCTGTTTTTGTGTCTTTTCATAAAACAGCCTATATTGTGCGGCTTAAATAAAATTTGTGTCTCATTGTTCTGTAGGCCAAGAAATTCAAGATTGTTTTTTATCTAGTTCATCTCTACTGAGGAGTGTCTTCCTAACTGGAGCATAATTCTGATTAAGTTTTATTTTAACTATTTAATCTATGCAAATATTTTATTAATCATACTTGATAGATTAGAAGATAAAGATTGAAATGAAAATAAGTTCTAAAACTATTGGATTACCACTATGATTTCTTATTAATATAACATAAAGCCTATGGTACACCAAGCAAACTTCAAAATTCAACAAATAAATATTTTTTTATTGCCTTGGTCCAATATTTTTTTGTTTGTTTCTTTGTTTTCACTGTAGCTTTAAAGTCTTGATCTTCTTTCCTACAAAAGGGAATTGCAAGGTTTTGCTTGAAGCATGTATGCAGAGCACAGTATGGTTAAAGATACTGTAATATTCGTAAAGTAAAAAAGGCAAATTCTAAGATGTATCTTTTTGTAATATCCTGAAAGACAAATCTAAGTTTAAAAGATGGTCTTAAGATGCAAGAATAAAAGTGAGGAGTTTCTCTGGTTTCTGTGGTTTAGAAGAAGTGTACAGTTTTGATATAAATCTTCTGTACTTAGAATGCTGAGTTTGGGCATGCATGCCATACTCTATGTTGATAAATTACAATAATGCTACAATCCTGACACTTTATGTTTAAAACTGTGTTAATTATTAAGACAGTTTGGGAGATTAAATAACATCAGGGCATAAAGTTTTCACATTGTGCTTCCTTCTCAGAAAAACATTGTTTTGTTCAGAACCAGAAAAACAACTCAATTAAAAAAGAAGTATCTACTAAATATAGAAACACTGCATAAATCCCAGCTGTACACTTTGAATAGTTTGGCACTAATAGAAATTAACCATAACCTTCAAAACATAACCCTCTGTTGTTATCTGTGACGTATTTATTGCAATTCCTTTCTCTTTGTTTTCCTCCCGTGTTCCTTTTCTCTTCTTTCCTTTCTGCTGCTGTGATGAAACACTCTGACCAAGAATGACTTAGAGGAAGCAAGGGATTACTTGACTTAAACATCTTTCAGGCAGTAATCACTGAGAAAGTCAAGGCAGGACCACAAGCAGGAAGTCAACACAGAACCACGGAGGACACTATTAGCTGGTTTGCTGATGCTCAGCAGCGTTTCTTCTCAGTAAGCCTTTCTTCTTAGTTCAGGCCCACCTGCCTGCCATGCCTTTCACAGTGGGCCCACCCCTCATACCAATTACCAACTAAGCCAAACTCTCATAAACTTGCTGACAGGCCAGCCACATCTGGGAAGTCCCCCAATTAAGACTTCTCAAGAATGGCTCTGGGGTGTGTCAAATTGACAGCCGAAGCTAACTAGGACATCATGTATTGCTCATCTTCCATATCTAATTATCTCTGATCTTCCATTCTAATTAGATTAAGACCTTGTTAGTATTTCATTTAGAAACATTCTTATGGTGTCAGATTCTCTTTGGGTTTTATTTCCAAATGAAAAAAAATGATTTAATACTCATTTTTAATGATATCTTCTAAAGTAACTATTCTGAAATGACAATACTACATGTAAAACTTTGAAGTCCCCTGCTTCTGTGTGTATATATTTGCATAACTTTTACATTAGAAAAGCGATAATCCATCCATTTCTTCATCAAGTCCTACCTCATGCTTTATTTTTGCTTTGTTTTGGTGTTCCTGGATTTTGTATTTTTAGATGTAATGTTTAAAAAAATAACTTAAATTTTATCATTTATGAGTCAATTCTTAAGTGAGTGGTTCATTGGTTTCTTTCCTTTGGTTTTGCTTATTTTTGATATAATAATTTAATTACAACATTTCTCCCTTCCCAATCCTCCTTCTAAATACTCTCATATGCCGCTTTCTGCTCTCCTTAAAACTCATGGCTTCTTTTTTCATTAATTGTTATTGAATGCATATAGAAATTTGTATATATATATATATATATATGTATATTCCTAAATATAAACTGTTGAGTCCATCTATTTATTTATTTATTTATTTTGGATTTGATTTTTTTTTATTATTATTAGAAATTTCCACTTTCTCCCCTCCTCCTATATCCCTCCCCCTCCCTCCACTACTCCAACCCCTCCTTCTCCAGTCCAAAGAGCAGTCAGGGTTCATTGCCCTGTGGGAGGTCCAATGTCCTCCCCCCTCCATCCAGGTCTAGGAAGGTGAGCATCCAAACAGAGCAGCTCCCACAAAGCGAGTCCATGCAGTAGAACCAAAACCTAGTGCCATTGTCGTTGGCTTCTCAGTCAGCCCTCATTGTAAGACACATTTAGTGAGTCTGGTTAGATCACATGCTCCATCAGTCCCAGTCCAGCTGGCCTTGGTGAGCTCCCATTAGGTCAGCCCCACTGTTACAGAGGGTGGGCACAACCCTTGTGGTCCTGACTTCCTTGATCATGTTCTCCCTCCTTCTGTTCCTCATTTGGACCTTGGGAGCTCAGTCCAGTGCTCCAATGTGGGTCTCTGTCTCTATCTCCATCCATCTCCAGATGAAGGTTCTATGGTGATTTGCAAGATATTTATCAGTGTGGCTGTAGGATAAGGCCAGTTCAGGCTCCCTCTCCTCAGCTGCCCAAAGAATAAGCTGAGGACATCTCCTTGGACACCAGGGAACCCCGCTAGAGTCAAGTCTCTTGCCAACTCTAAAATGGCTCCCTTAATTAAGCTCCCATATCCACCCTTCCTCCATCCCAAACATTCCATTCCCCCAAGCTCTCCCCATCCTCCCCTTCTCCCTTCTCCCGTTACCCTCACCCCAACCCTACCCCCAAGCTCCAAATTTTTGCCTGGTAATCTTGTCTACTTCCAATATCCAGGAGGATAGCTTTATGTTTTTCTCTGGGTTTACCTTCTTATTTAGTTTCTCTAGTATCCCGAATTATAGGTTCAATGTCCTTTATTTATGGCTAGAAACCAATTATGAGTGAGTACATACCATATTCATCTTTTGTGGTCTGGGTTACCTCACTCAGGATAGTGTTTTCTATTTCCATCCATTTGCATGCAAAATTCAAGATGTCATTGTTTTTTACTGCTGAGTAGTACTCTAATGTGTAAATATTCCACACTTTCTTTATTCATTCTTCCATTGAGGGGCATCTAGGTTGTTTCCAGGTTCTGGCTATTACAAATAATGCTGCTATGAACATAGTTGAACAATTGCTTTTGTAGTATAATAGGGCGTCTCTTGGGTTTATTCCCAAGAGTCCAAGAGTGGTATTGCTGGATTCTGGGGAAGGTTGACCCCGAATTTCCTGAGAAACTGCCACACTGATTTCCAAAGTGGTTGCACAAGTTTGCATTCCCACCAGCAATGGATGACTGTTTTCCTTATTCCACATCCTCTCCAGCAAAGGCTATCATTGGTGTTTTTGATTTTAGCCATTCTGACAGGTATAAGATGGTACCTCAAAATTGTTTTGATTTGCATTTCCCTGATCACTAAGGAGGTTGAGCATGACCTTAAATTAAGTGTCTTTTGGCCATTTGAAGTTCTTCTGTTGAGAATTCTCTGTTCAGCTCAATGCCCCATTTTATAACTGGGTTGGTTAGCCTTTTACGGTCTAGTTTCTTGAGATCTTTATATATTTTGGAGATCAGACCTTTGTCAGTTGAAGGGTTGGTGAAGATCTTCTCCCAGGTAGTGGGTTGCCTTTGTGTCTTAGCGACAGTGTCCTTTGCTTTACAGAAGCTTCTCAGTCTCAGGAGGTCCCATTTATTCAATGAGGTCCTTAATGTCTGTGCTGCTGGGGTTATATGTAAGAAGTGGTCTCCTGTGCCCATGTGTTGTAGAGTACTTCCCACTTTCTCTTCTATCAGGTTCAGTGTGTTCAGATTAATATTGAGGTCTTTAATCCATTTGGACTTGAGTTTTGTGCTTGGTGATGGATATGGATCTATTTTCATTATTTTACAGTTTGACATCTCGTTATGCAAGCACCATTTGTTGAAGATGCTTTCTTTCTTCCATTGTGTACTTTTAGCTCCTTTGTCAAAAATCAGGTGTTCATCAGGTCTTCCTTTTTAGTATAGTGGTGAGTATCCCTGCCTGTCCATGTATTTTTTTTTACTTTGTATTTAGTCATTATATCTTAAAGTATTATTTATCTTAAAGTGTCTTTATTGTCTCTCTTGTTTTCTTCTTAGTTTTCAATGAATTTAGTGCTAGAGTTTCTATCTAAATGCCCCCCCACTATTCTCAAAAGCCCATATTTAGCAGTGACTAATATTTATGAATTTTATTCTTATAAACATAAGCAATAAACATTTATCTTATAAGAAACTCTTCATATATGAATGAATTAGAAAGATGTTACATGAGTTCTAAGTAGTCTTAATAATAATAATAATTTAAAAACTGAGCTAGATATTAAGGTAAATCCTGAAAGATCAGAGAGAGAAAGGAGCGAGTCACAGCCAACTTTCGCCTTGCTAACTCCTAAGCCTAAAAGGCTGAGCTTCTGTCTCCTGCAGCCTTATAATCCTCTCTCTGGCTACCCATTTTACTTCCTGTCTGTCTGTACAGACTGTCAGACTTCTATGGTCAACCAGTAGTTTAGCTCTGCCCTCTAATCTTTAGGCAAGCTTTATTTGTTAGAGAACAAACAAAATATTGTCACAGGAAGAAATTAAACTCAGATTACTTTTTATACCAAATTTGCCCCCCCCCAAAGAAGAAATGAATGGATGGTTGAAAAGTGTAATCTTATATTAAAGATTTTTTAAAAATTCCCAAAGTTCTTGACTGTAGTTACTTCATATTCACTATATTACACCTTACTTTGCCTAACTACATCCTCAACATAGGGGTGTGAGAGTATCTACAACCACAATCATCATCAATGATAAAATTAGCCCAACTATGTGTGTCTTAACTCTTATTTGTGACCCTGCATATCTATTTCTCATTAATATTTCTTTTTATAAATATTCATTTGTGATTTGCTATTGTTTTCATGTGCTTAGCTGCATGATTTTATACCCAGGTCATAGGTCCACAGATACCCATGAGAGGTATCATGAGCTGTCCAACACAGATGCTGGATACCAAATCTGAGTCCTCTAGAGAAAAAAGAAATGCTGTTAACAACCAAGCAATGTCACCAGGTCTTTCTACATAATCTAATATATTTTGAATATATATGAATGTGTATATGTATAATATAAGGACTGAGATCAGAATGGAACCTTCTGTGTATGAATAAGATGTTATTTAAAATTATTTATTAGTTAATTGAGAATTTCCTGTGTATGGATCATGTTCATCTCCCTTCTCAAACTCCATGCACATATTTCCCCCTTCCTATGCACAAGTGTGTCCATATTTTTTATTAACTCCTATCAAAGCACATTTGCTTTGCCAAACTGTTCTTAAGTGTGAGGCCTTCCACTAAAGTATAATCAGCTAATTTGGGGTCACAATCTACAGAAAACTACTTTCCCCCTCTAAGTTGCCTTCAATTTTCAATAGTTCCTCCACTTGTGGGGTGGAAGTTAGTACCTAACTTACTCTCTGTGTTAGTGTTTGGCTTGCTTGGACTTGCACAGATCTTGTGCAATTTCTACTTTTGAAAAAAAGATATCCACCAGAATAATTCTTCATTAAAAGACTTGTCAAACATGTTGCATTCTCTTAGATTTGAAAAATGTATTCCAAAGACTCAGTATTTATATCCATTCTTCTTATATTGTTTCTTTAAAGCTATACTGCATGGTTTATCCATGCATTTTTCAAGTCCTGAGGGTCTAAATACTTCTAGAAACTGGTGCCAGAATTTTCCATTTCATCTTCAATAACATAATGGCCCATTCATGATATAGCTGATGTATATCCAGGTTATTCTACAAGATATAAAAATAAACAGAGGGCTGGAGAGATGGCTCAGAGGTTAAGAACACTGACTGTTCTTCCAGAGGTCCTGAGTTCAATTCCCAGCAAAAACATAATGGCTCAATAACCATCTGTAATGAGATCTGGTGCCCTCTTCTGGCGTAAAGGTGTACATATAGGAGGAACATTGTATACGTAATAAATAAATCTTAAAAAAATAAATAAACAGAGACAGAGACAGAGAATTTTGAGTGATGACTGGACTGGATAGTTCACTTCTGTAGTAGTTTATTTTTGTGTTAAATTTCTGTTCTGGGGGAAAAAGTGTGCTCAAGCAAATTCTGCTTTGATAGAGTTCCAAACCCACTAATCACTTTAAATTATTCACTCAGTTCATATGATGATGATCACCTGCATAATAATCTATAATTTGAAAATTAAACTTACTAATTCTCTATAGCATGGTTCATTGCCTGTTTGACTATACAACAAGAATCACTGCTTATTTATAAGTTTAATTTAATATTTTAGAATATATAGGTTTTGCATTTAGCAAACCTTTGTTGCTAATTTAATAAATCGTTAACTTCAGCATGTGGTGAACAAAGAAATGTCTATGACAATCTTAAACATTTTATCCATTTCATTATTGCTATATTTCCATGATGGTTTCTGGGTACAGTACTGATTTCATAGTCATAAGTCAAATAGAATTAGAATTTATCTGATTTAATAGGTTTTTTAATTAAAAGAAAAGCTCAGTTAAATAAAAAAATATGAGAAATAAAACATAAGGATTATTAAATAATCTGACAATCCAAGTCAAGTTATTAAATTTAAATTTTTAAGATATGAACTCTCTCCTTGTTTTTTCAAAGTGGAATCTATTAAACCCATAAAGATGTTCTGATCTGAGGCTGCATTTGGTTCCTTCATTGGCAGACTATTTGAAAGAAGTATTATATATATTATGTGTATGAATGTTTTGCTTGTATATATATACATGCACCATGTAGGTTACCATAGTAGGCTAGAAGAGAACATTAGAGCTAGCAGAACTGGAGTAATTTGACACTGAGCTGCAATGGTGATGCAGGAACTGAAACCAGAGCTTTGAAAGGCCAGTAGTAGTTCTTAATAGGAAGAGGTCTCCAGTCACTTATAAAGTCTGAAGGTGCTGATTCAAGTATATGCAAATTCCTTTCTCAGGTTCTCCTGGGATCCCTTTCCCACTTTCCCCCTTTTTCCTAATAGCAGTCATTAATTGCCTTTATCTCTTCATCTAGAAGTGGGACAGTGTGAGATTGTCCCACTTCCATCAGCATATCAACTGGTGTTATTGCAGGTCTTGTTTAGGTGACAATATTTCATGGTTGTTGCTTCCGCATAATAACTGGAAGATACAGTGTTGTAGTAGACATCTTCATCCTCTGGATCTTAGCATCTTTCTCTTCCATCTTCTATGATTTCCCATGATGCTTAGGTGTAGAGAGTTTGCTGTAGATGTACCAGTTGTAGTTGGAATCCCCATGGTCAGTTGTTCTCTGCATTTTGGCCAGCTGTGCCTTTCTGTAATGGCCTCTGGTGCAAAAAGAAGCTTCTTTGGGGAATATTACTATATTGTGTGTATTGTTTCAAGGCGTTATCTTTCTCAACCATATTTGAAGTGGAATTTTAATGCTCTTCACTCTATTTTTTCTATATGTGTGATAAAGAGATTTTGCAGTATGGAATTCTGAACACGTAGTTCTTTTGCCTGACATCTCAAACAGTTTTTTAAGAGTATCAACTTCACCAAATAAAGAATTTGCTTTTTATAACTAATACCATATCAGAAATTATAGAAAAAAGTCACAGACAACACATATTCCCACTGTAATAAACTCTTTATTGGAATTGAGTGCAAATACACCTTAAACTGTGCTCAACATTTCACCTTATTGTCAGTGTTGAAGTTGTTTTTAATCTGCATTATAAGAGATTGTATCAGAATGGATATAATTGGTGGAATACATATTGAGTGGTATGCAATGTAGAAGGCAAGAACTCATTGTACAAGATTGTGTTGCTCACTGTAAGGTGTAAAGAATCACTGGCTACAGTCAGGAAATATTGTCTCTTAGATCTTCATTCAAATGCTAGACACCATTTGGTTCCTTGCCTTTCCCATGAATGTTTATTTACTACAATATAGAAAAACGTAGTAGAGCTTTCTTTTGGTGGTAACCTGGTCATGCAAATCCCACAAAGGAATGTATTTTTCCTATGTCTCTAAACTCTGAAAGACAACTATGATTTCTCATTGTGGTCTATAAATTAATTTCTAATTTTCAGTAGAATGTATGTTATTTTCAGAATTTTTTCTATATATTGGCAAATCCCTTGAAATATATTTAGGTAGACATTCAGTTCACAAAAATAAAAACTTTTCTGATATCTGTGTATTTTCATCCTATGGCTATTTCATAGTATTGGTATACTAAGAAAACATTTCTTAATCATTAAAATTACAGAAGACAGTAGGGCAAAATGTCTTTGTAAATATACAAAATGTATTTTGGTTTCAGTAACATTCTATATGATTCTATATGCTTCTAAGCCACACAAAAATGAACAACATAGAAAAAAGAAGCACTAAAGAGCTCCTATTTTAATGTGAAGACTGTCAAATCATATTCATATTTCATTGTGTCTTTTTCTTAATTTACTATATAATATCCTGCAAATTCTAATAAATTATGTTTATCATTTTGGATTTTCACATTTTCTGTAAATGTCTATAAAGTGAGACTGATGTAACCCTAATGAAATCAACATTCTGTGTGGACTCACTGCGTAGATTCTACAAATCAAACATCAAAAATATTCGAAATAAAATATTCTTCATTCTGAACATGTATATTTTTACATGATAGTATTCTCTAGGACATACAACTGCATAATTACTTACATAACATTCATACTTTATTACACTGTATAATTAATCTAAAATTATTTCAGTATTCAGGAATTCACATGTATAGATTATATGATGATACTATGTGATTTTGGTATAGGACATACACATCTGGGATATTTGTGTCATTAAGTACAGATATCAATACTCTGCCAATAGAAATGACTGCTTCTCACAATGAGTTTCTGCTATTCTTTGCTCTTTCTGTCTTTGTCAGAATTTCATAATTCTCAAGCAAAGCAGATCAGACAGTATGATAAGACAAATGCTCACAGGTGGGAGTGATTTTTCTGACAAAGTCCCGTATTCCAACAATGGACAATTAGCCTTGCTGCCATAAAGAATTGTGATGGTTGTCTCAGGATTAATCATAGAAATCTGAACATTCTGACCTGAGATTCATAAATACAATAATTTCCATTAAGGGGAATGTTGTTAGCATTGATTTTCACCCCAACATGACACCACTTTATATCTTGCAATAGTTTTCTTTTCACTTAAAACTCTAGTGAGAATGGAATAAGGCAAGGTAAAGGGACATGTGCCAGAACTTCCAAATTCCAAAGGATTAGTAAGTGTTGCATAATGCAAAATATTTTGTGGCCTTGTTAAAAAGAAAATTAGAACAAAAATTATATTTGAAACCAAGAAAAAGACATTAAAGTAAATTCATCTCCTGTCCTCCTGACTCCTTTAAAAGATGGGTTAGCAAAACAGATAGCAGTATTTGTGGGTGAAACTTCATCACTTTTATGCTATTACTTCTTATGAAACACAAGAGAAAGAGAACCTAATAATTGTCCTTTTTGTACTGTAGCAACCACACGAAGAATGTAAATGTCCGCTTGGAGAAGCTGCCTGTCAAGAGGTGACAATCTCCATTGTGATCTAAGATGTCCTGTGATGTGGGGCAATATTCAGAAGTTCCAGCTAAATCTCCTGAAAGTGGGGATATTGTGTTCAGCTACCCAAGGGACTCCCTGAGATGAACAACCCATCATTTAAGTCTCTCATATTCTACTCTGAGCTGTTTTATGGGCTATCATTCTCAGCACCTACTATTTTCTCACTCATAAACATTCGATTCCACAGCAATCTCCAATAAGTATATTCATAGTTAATATAAGTTGAAAGAGATCGTTAAAAATAAAGTTTGACCTAAATCATTAAGAAACGCATATAAAAGTTGCAATATCTAAGCATCATAATTAAAACTGCTCAGAGTAGGATATGAGAGACTTAAAATGAGAACAAAAGCTGCATTTCTGTCCCTGATTTTCATTCCTCAAAAAACATCTTTTATCACTTGGATATCAGTAGTTACTTGTTGGAGGAGGGGCCGCTTGTTGGTTTAAATCACTGCTTGGCCCATTAGCTCTAGCTTATTATTGGCTAATTCTTACATATTAATTTAACCCATTTCTATTAATCTGTATATTGCCACGTGCCACTTGCTTATCGGCAAAGTTTTGGCATGTCTGACTCTGGCAGCAGATCCATGGCATCTCCCTGACTTTGCCTTTCTTCATCTCAGCATACAGCCTACCTTTCCCTGCCTACCTAAGTTCTGCCTTGCTATTGGTCCAAAGCAGTTTGTTTATTCATTAATGGTAACCACAGTACACAGAGGGGACTCCCACATCAGTTGCTGTAAAATTAGAAATTTACACAGAGACATATAATAATCACTCTCTCAGAAAATTATTTGCATTTTTCAGCAATGTAGTTTTTGACCATTTTTATCTAATATGTTCATTTCTTATATAGAGCTTGCATTTTTTTTAAAAAATCTTGAAAAGTGTTTTTAATTATAAATTTCCTAAACATTTGAAAACAAATAATATAAAATTAATTATGAAGGAAATTTTAAAAACTTAAATATTGATAATTTTAATACCTGGATCCAGAGAAATGACTGCAAAATTTGAGAGCATCTCATCCTACAACTCTCATAAAAATATGTGGCTTAGTAAGTCATGACCTCTACCTCGTGTGAATCTAACTGGCTTGTTTCTTGGGTTTTGGTTATATGAAAGTAACCAACCATTGCACAAACCTACAGACAATTGTAATTATTAGCATAAAAGAGAAATAGTTTGTAATGCATGTAAGAAGCAAAATTAGACTATTTTGAATATGTGGTATCCTCAGCAATAATGTTGCAGAGGATAGCTATGAGCCATGGCAATACCTAATATTGCTTTGAACTCTATGGGAACCCAATGCTCAACAACTCAAAATGAACTCAATTCATACTACTAAGATTTAATTTGCTATCATGTGGTGTTGGGGTACTATCCTTTCCATTACAGAGTGAGTTAATTTCAAACTCATTTAATACATGTACATGCTTTATGAAGTTTCTACCATACCAGGTTACAATTCAACTTTTTAGAAAAGCCTCCCTCCATTCCATCATCCACCTGTACTCCAATACCCAACCTGTTTAATTCTTCCTGCTTCACTATTCCTCTTTCCCTATTTGGGTCTCTTAGTTCTATCTTCTAAGACAGAACTTTACTTAAAAGATGCTTTAATTCTCCATGACTCATTATTAGTTTCCTAACCTCGATGGGTATTTCAACTGAAAGACACACATCTAAATATTCAAATACAATACCCAAATTTGGAAGAAAACGTGACATTTGTCTTCCTGAGTCTTGGTTAAATTCCTCAGGATAATTTCCAGTCACATCCATTTGCCTGTGGACTTCATTTTCAATAAATTTAACTCAATTCCATTGTGTAAATATACAATGTATTTTCCTTCTTTATTTTTAGGTGATTAGACCTCATAGAGAAATCAAATGGATACCCACATGGAAATCTCAACCCAGCCATCTAGCTTTCTTGACAGAAGGTGCTCTGGATGCTCTAGAGAGGAAATGCAATCATTAATCTTGTTTAACTGTGACAAGTGTGGGATGTAAAACATCTGTAATGTCATAAGATGTCAATAGTGGAATGAATGTTAGGGGAGTATTAATACAGCTTCTTATTGGGGCCGGTTCTGTGAGATAGTTGGCAGTGCTTCCAGGGCCCAGAAGTTACGGCCAGATATATCAGATGACCTAAGAGAGAATCTGCTACTAATATTAGGTTAAATCAGTTGTTCTTGACCTGTGTGTGACTTCCCTGCAGGTAGAATGACTCTTTCATAGACAGTGCAATCAGATACCTGCACATTAGATATACCTATTACTATTAATAACAGTAGCAAAATTATAGTTATGTAGTAACAACAAAACAATTTTATTATTGGGGTCACGACAACATGACAAACTGTATTAAAGGGTTGCACCATTAGGACAGTTGAAAACATCGTGCTAAATGGACACAACAAAAAGATTTTAATGGCTTCCTACTATACCTATTAGTTAGTACATCTCTCAATCATTCATTAGAAAAGCTGCTTCGAACAAAAGGTGACAACACAGAGACCCACAACTAGTCAACATGCAGAGAATGCAAGACTATTTATAGAGTGCTCATGAGACATCTGTATTAGCCCCTCTCTCAAGGCACAGGGATTGTTGTGGAGGAAGAGGCAGAAAGATTCGAAGAGTCAGAGGTGGTAGGAGACTAGCGGGAAGAATATTTTCCTGACAAAGTAGGGCCAGTGCACAGAGGATCTCAAAGTAATCATAAGCACATTACAAGACCAGGAGCTCCAGCCAGAGAAACTTCCAGCTTGGACATAAATTCCAATCCTATCCAATGAACTATCACCATTGTAAGAGTGAGAGGACTTACCCTTTTGGAGGAATGAATGGGGTGTGCTGGGGGGAGGCAGGAAGGGAGGTAGAGTTGTTGAAGGGACTGTGGTTGGAATGCAAAATGCATAAAAAACAAATATATTTTTTATTTATTTATTTATTTTTTTAGAACTAGCAAAACAATTGACTTTAATTTCATATCTCTTTCTCTCAGTTGTGCTAAGCCTATATTAAAATACATTTTATAAAATAATTGTTTCATTAATCTGGATAGTCAGCTATTTATTTATTTATTTATTAAAGATTTCCACCTCCTCCCCGCCACCGCCTCCCATTTCCCTCTCCCTCCCCCAGTCAAGTCCCCCTCCCTCATCAGCCCAAAGAGCAATCAGGGTTCCCTGCCCTGTGCGAAGTCCAAGGACCACTCACCCTCATCCAGGTCTAGTAAGGTGAGCATTCAAACTGCGTAGGCTCCAGTGCGTGCAGTAGGATCAAAACCCAGTGCCATTGTTCTTGACTTCTCCAAATATATTTTTTAAAAGAACGAGAGCCAGTTTTATTTAAGGATGTGATGCCTGGTAATTCAAGGACTCTATGCCCCATGCTCAAGAGTATTTGAGGAACACAAATTGAATTCAGTGAGTTTAATAAGAGATGGAAAGGAGGAGACAGAGAGAGAAAAAATAGACAGAGAGAGTTTTTGTGTGGTGATGTGAGGAGTTTTTGTGTGGTTAAGTGAGGGTAGATCTGGGAGGAGTTTGTAGATAAGTGGATATAATTAAATTATATTTTATAAAATTCTCAAATAATTAATAAAATATTATTATTAAATGAGACTGGCTAACTGTGTAAGTAGAAATCAAGTCCCAAGAATAAGAGAAAAGCTAAAATAGCCTCATACACAAAACAACAGCTAAAATGTAAACTTTTATACATATATTATGCTATTTATCCACCTATGAGAAAAAAGATACAACTGTCTAACTCTAGACTCTAGAGAATGAAGATCAAGTCTAGAGACTATGCAACACATTATGCTGCACGTTCATCACACAATTAAGAGTTTAGCAAGAGTACAGATGAAAATTTGCATTGTACAGACAACAGAAAATTATTTAAGCCTACCATAGCAAGGCTCTCATAGTCACTGGAACCCTAAAATAAGGTGGACTATGATGCTTCAGTTTATGTAGAATGGGATCTACAGAAGTAAATAGAGAAAATTTTACATAGATATGGAAACTAAAAAGTGTACAGTTCAGAACAAACAAACAATATTTGAAAAGAATATATTAGAAATGGTGAACAAAACACAAGAGAATACAAGATAAAGTCTTAATAATGAAAGCTAAATTAAAAAATACAATGGACTATAGGTCAATAAGAGGAACTATTTCATATTTCCACTAAAAATATATAAAATACTTTATAACTATAAAGGAAATAATTACTAGGCATATTTGATTAATATAAAATCTGAAGTGATACAAAGGCCTTTCAGAAAAACAAAAAACTGGGAGAACTATAACTTTTTAAGAGTAGAGAATTTTAACTTCATTTAAAATAATTATGAATATATATACTTACATGTGTGTTTATATCTGCATTCCACATATATTTGACCTGTCTATAATATGGAAATTTGACACATATTTACAATAAAAACTAACAAAATTCTGAGAATGGTAAGCACATGGGTAAATACAAAAATATTTGTGTATTTATATTTATTATTTAATATATTTATAATTATACTAGTTCTTAGAGCAAATTCCAGTTCCCATACAACCTGAACGTAATGAAAATGAGGCTAACATATACAAAATCAATAGCTTATAGAACAGAAATGTATGAAAGTGGAATTAATATAAGCGGCATAATATTAAACACAGAAGATAATGATTATTAAAGATGAATTTTAAAGTCCAGAGTAGTCAATAAAATGTAATTCAATGAATAGTAGGTAAAGCAAAATAAAGATAATGAATTAATATTTTTAAATATCTAATTAACTTTAGCCAAAGACATAGAAGGAAAAGGAATTATAGCTGGGCTACCAGACCTCAAGTAGCAACAGGATTGACAAATTCATACAGACCCAAGAAATGTCAGCAAGTCAGAGTAAATTAAAAGTTGGAAGTAAACAGGAGGAAAACACAGTAACATGAACCAGATTATTGTATTGTTCCTCAATTCTGAAAAAAATAAACAAATAACCAGGTGAAATGTAGTGATCCTATCAATCACCTATGTTCATATTTATAATCCTGGAGCTAAAGAATTGGAGGCAGGAGGCTGGAAAGATGGTTCAGCGGTTAAGAGCACTGGCTGTTCTTCCAGAGGACCCGGGTTCAATTCCCAGCACCCACATGACAGCTAACAACTGTCTGTAACTCCAGTTTCTGGGGATCTGATACCTTCACACCAACCCACATAAAATAAAGTTAAACAAATTATTAAAATGAATAAATAAAACATTTAAAAAAAAGAATTGGAGGCAGGAGGATCATGAGTTTAAACCTGAGCTAGATAAATTTTCAAAGTCAGCATTGAATTCATAATGAGACCCTGTTTCAAAAATCTTAAATAAGTAAGTAAATAAATGAATCAGGACTCGAGAAAGGAGCATAATCTAGCAACATAAGTTATAAGATGGCAATTTCAATATGAACCCAGCAAATAATTCTTAATTTTTACATGTTTCATTATTTCGGTGTGTTTGTAGTGTGTAAGTAACTATTGTGAATCAGTGTGAGACACAGTTGTTTTAGAAATTATTCTGGTAATCTTTTTAACTATTTATAGAATCATTAATCTTAATGATGGTTATAAGATCATCTTGGTGATAACATCAAAGCGCTCTGTAGCAGTTACAATTCTTCTTCGTCAGTTCATAGGTAATTCATCCAGCATACACAAAATAGAATGATGGCATTTTTCCTTTCAGTTTGTTTTTATGTTTTGTTTTGTTTTTTGAAACAGGGTTTCTCTGTAGCTTTGGAGCCTGTCCTGGAACTTGCTCTGTAGACCAGAGTGGCCTCTAACTCACAGAGATTTGAATGCCTCTGCCTCCTGAGTGCTGGGATTAAAAGCCGGCACCACCACTGCCTAGCTGAGATGGTTTTAGATGAATCTTTCTGAAGCTAAATTAGACCATATTGCTGGGTGTCCTAGACTCCTTTCATGGCTTCTTATTGTCCTAAGCTTGATGCCTTCCCTCCTGAATCTGCAGGTGTTTACTTCACTCAGCTCAAAACATGCTCTGGGATAGGGTCATTTCAGGTTCCCTATTCTCAACTGCCCAAGGAACTAACTGGGGACCTCAACTTGGGCACCTGGGAGCCCCTCTAGGGTCAGGTCTCTTGACAACCCTAAAGTGGTTCCCTTAACTAAGAATTGTGGTTCCGTGCTCCCCTGTCCAGCCTTCCTTTATCCCAATCCTCCTGCTTTCCCAAGGCCCGACCTCCTTCCCTTCTAACTTTTCTCTCCCCATCTCGCCTTACCCCCAACCCACCCCACCCCAAGATCCCAATTTTCTCCCCGGCAATTTTGTCTACTTCCCTTAGCCAAGAGGAGAACTATATGTTTTTCCTTGGGTTCCCCTTCTTACTTAGCTTCTTTAGATTCACCTATTGTAGACTCCGTGACCCTTATTTATGGCTAGAAACCAATTATGAGTGAGTACATCCCATGTTCATCTTTTTGGGTCTGGGATACCTCACTCAGGATAGTGTTTTCTATTTCCATCCATTTGCATGCAAAATTCGAGAAGTCATTGTTTTTTACCGCTGAGTAGTACTCTAATGTGTAGATATTCCATACTTTCTTCATCCATTCTTCCATTGAAGGGCATCTAGGTTGTTTCCAGGTTCTGGCTATTACAAATAATACTGCTATGAACATAGTTGAACAAATGCTTTTGTCATATGGTAGGGCATCTCTTGGGTATATTCCCAAGAGTGGTATTGCTGGATCCAGGGGTAGGTTGATCCCGAATTTCCTAAGAAACCGAAACACTGACTTCCATAGTGGTTGCACAAGATTGCATTCCCACCAGCAATGGATGAGGGTACCCCTTCCTCCACAACCTCTCCAGCAAAGGTTATCGTTGGTGTTTTTGACTTTAGCCATTCTCACAGGTGTAAGATGATATCTCAAAGTTGTTTTGATTTGCATTTCCCTGATTGCTAAGGAAGTTGAGCATGACCTTAAGTGTCTTTTGGCCATTTGAACTTCTTCTGTTGAGAATTCTCTGTTCAGATCAGTGCCCCATTTTTTAATTGGGTTAATTATCATTTTAAAGTCTAGTTTCTTGAGTTCTCTATATATTTTGGAGATCAGACCTTTGTCTGTTGCGGGGTTGGTGAAGATCTTCTCCCAGTCAGTAGGTTGCCTTTGTGTCTTAGTGACAGTGTCCTTTGCTTTGCAGAAGCTTCTCAGTTTTAGTAGGTCCCATTTATTCAATGTTGCCCTTAATGTCTGTGCTTCTGGGGTTATACATAGGAAGCGATCTCCTGTGCCCATCTGTTGTAGTGTATTTCCCACTTTCTCTTCAATCTTTTTCAGTGTGTTCGGGCTGATATTGAGGTCTTTAATCCATTTGGACTTGAGTTTTGTGCACGGTGACCCTATCCTTGAGCAATACTGACGAATATCTTGCATATCATCATAGAACCTTCATCTGGTGATGGATGGAGATAGAGACAGAGACCCACACTGGAGCACTGGACTGAGCTCCCAAAGTCCCAATGAGGAGCAGAAGGAGGGAGAACATGAGCAAAGAAGTCGGGACCACGAGGGATGCACCCACCCACTGAGACAGTGGAGCTGATCTATTGAGAGCTCACCAAGACCAGCTGGACTGTGACTGAAAAAGCATGGGATAAAACTGGACTCTCTGAACATGGCGAACTATGAGGGCTGATGAGAGGCAAAGGACGCATGGGGGTTTGATCCTACGTAATGTGATGGCTTTGTGGGAGCCCAGCCAGTTTGGATGTTCACCTTCCTAGATATGGACGGAGGGGGGAGGTCCTAGGTCTTACCACAGGGCAGAAAACCCTGACTGTTCTTTGGACTGGAGAGGGAGGGGGAAAGGAGTGGGGGAGGGGGAGAAGGGTGGTAGGAGAGGGCGTAGGGGGGGAGGAGGGGGAGGGAAATGGGAGGCTGTGAGGAGGTGGAAACTTGTTTTTTTTTTCTCCTTTTCTCAATTAAAAAAGAAAAAATAAAAAAAAAATAAAAAAAAACATGCTCTGGTTTGCCTCGAGCTCTTGCCCTAGCTGATCTTCTTATCTGCATTATCTAAATGTAATTTAAAAACCTCTCTGTTAGTTTTTCTCATAGGACATATATTTATCATAATTCAATCTTCAGAGACATGATTTCTCTGTGTAACTTTGGTGCCTGTCCTGGAACCCACTCTGTTGACCAGGATGGCCTCAAACTCACAGAGAACCGCATGCCTATGACTCCCTAGTGCTGAGAATAAAGGCATGTGCCACCGCCCACATACTGTAAAAGATATTTTGATGTCAGTTTGATGTATCTCCAGTTGCCGCACTGATGATTGTCCAAGTTTTCCTTTGATTCAACATTGAGCAACACTGGGCCCTGTAATACTGTTTTATTAAAGCATGTTTTGGGGTTAAAACATAATAAAAAATAAAATATCTTCACAGAATGTTGAAAAAATTGAACTGGTTAAATTAATTTTATAAGTGTGATTCATTCCTTATTTGCAATTAATTCTATAAGACGTAAAAACTGAGAAATGCGCATTCAACAAAGACCTTCCCTCACTCTGTGCTGTGTTGTCATCTCCTAGGCAGGACCTTAACATTGTATTCTGTGATATTTAATCTTTACCTGTGGGTTACATGTGATTCATTAGAATGTTCATTTTCTTCATTGGCCCAAACTAAAATACATTAGGTTACTCATCTTGAGGTCTTGGTGTCAATTGTTTTATCATAGCATTTATCTTTTGGGGTTATTAAAATGACAGGATCCCATTGGTGATTCCTGAATCTTAGCTTGGCAAGTGGATAATGGTCCCCTGGAGTGGAATTTTCTCTCACTGATGGAGTTTCTTCTATCATAGAAGCACCTGTTAAAATCTGGAAGCATGATCTCAAATAATAGCTTCTGTGGTAAAAAGATCAAAAGATAGAGGTTGGGCATGAGTGGGGAGCATGTGGTGTTGGCTGGTATCTTTCTAGCATATGGAAACAGCGAAGTAGACAGAGTCCTTCGTTTGCATTCATATGAGCACCCAATGACTGAAGGTCCTCCTACTAGAACCCACATGCTAAACGCTCATGCACCAATTTTACCACATTGACTCTTGAATAAATTCAACATTCAAACTGAAACACCACACAATACATGAAGGTGACCTTAAAATAGCTATATAGGAAACTGGTCAAAATTTAAAAAAAAAAAAAGCACAATCCTTAATTTCCTTTTATAATTCCCCTCATGCTATCATGGAAATTGGTGCTGTTGAAAAACATATGTGAACCATCATAATATTTGTTGCCAACAAAATTTTCATGTTTTGTTCCTTCATATATTTATTTTATTGTCTCATATTATATAAACGCAAGTAAGCTGTATCTCAGGAAACAAAGTCTTTACTATTTCAAATATTTTAATAATTTATTTTTTTTTCTCTCTAGGGTTATATTTAAGTAGTAGCTTTGTGCATATTTAACTTTATATGAAGCTTATACAAAAATAGACCAGAATTTCCTAGGGAACATTTGTTTTACATTTTTATTATCAGGCTTTTTCAAAGCCACCTGCAGCATTGCCTTATGTTCTAAGTACACAATTGACAGCTACTAATAAACCATTAAATTAAATTACTTCATGATGACAGGCCAAACAAAACAAGGTTTTTCTGCAATATTTTCATCCATTTAAGTGGGAGTTTTAAAGGAACATACATATCTGACTTGCAATTGTTTGGTTGTTTGGTGTTTGAATAGTTCTGAATCAAGACATAGACTATGTTTGAAAGTTAATACAATAACTCCAATTTCGGATTAGCTTAGTCTGCTTTTTCACTTTTTTAATTTATTGGATATATATTCTTTTATTATACAATATATTCTTATTATAGTTTCATATTCCTCTATTTTTTCCATCTCCTCCCCATCTCCCCTCCCAGATCTGCTCTCTTTCTGTCTCTCATTAGAAAAGAACAGGCTTTCAAGAGACAACAAACAAACATGACTAAATGAAATATAATAAGACAAATCAAAACCCATCATATCAAAGCTAGACAAGGCAATCCAAGAGAAGGAAGAAGCCCAAGAGATGGCACAAGTCAAAAACCCATTCATTCTCATCCATAGAAATACTAAGCTAAAAGCTACAGTGTGTGCGCAGAGGACCTAGTGCAGACCAATGTATGGAGACTCAGTTTCTGTGAGCTTATATGTGCCTTGCTTAGTTATTTGAGGGGCCCTTGTTCTCCTGGTATTCTCCATCCTTCCTCGTTCTCACACTCTTTCCATTTCCTCTTTGGGGTGCTCCCTGAGCTCTGAGGGAAGGGATTTGATGGAGACATCCTGCTTAGACTATCTCTTCATGTAATCTCTGGCTGTGGGTCTCTACATCTGCTCCTGACTGCTGCAGGAAGCCGCTTCTCCATTGATGACTGAATAAAACACTGATCTATGACTATAGTTGGGTATCATTGGGAATCACTTTATTGATAGCTTTTGTTTGGTTTGGGTTGTTTATTTTATTTTGTTTTAAGAGCTGCAGTGTTTGGTTTTACCCTAGATTCTAAACTATTTAGTCTCTGGTTTTGCAAGGAACATTATTTTATAAGCCTGATTGAGGATAGCAGCAGAAAAGACGGATGTGTAAGGTAATATTCTCAGGGTGGGACCCATGTATTATGGCATGAAGAATTAGACCTGCTTCTACAAAGCTTCGCTGTGAATTGTGGCTATCTGATGTTTCCATCTATTTAACAAGAAGAATGTATGAACAGTCATGATCTCTGAATCCTTGCCACAGGATTTGTCCTTGGATACTTTTATCTCAGAGATTATCTTTCAATTTATTGAGACAAAAGCAATACAAACAAACATGATTCAATTTATACCTGTACATGTTGTAAATATTAAATATTGTTATGCAGCATGCTTCTCTGTAAATGTTGAAGTGTGTGATTTTGCATTTTATATTTATATTTAGCATATTAGATTGGATTCCCCAGTCATTTTTTTCCTGATGTGTATCACACAGAGGTTGCATTTAAGGTCATTAATGAGCAGATATTTATAGGTTTTACTACAATATATAAAAGATTTGATTCTGTCAATGTAGTATTTAACCACTCAGAGAAAAGAATTTTTATAAAGGTTTAAAATATTTGAATAGCCTATACCCAGAGATTTTTGTGTTGATATTTTTATTCCTAATTTATCTAACTTGTGTATGTCTTTAAGATTTCATTTTGTTCACTTTATTGATTAATAGAAATCTATCACAAAGATTTTTTACAGGGGATAAAAATACGTTAAGCAGTGACTAGAATATAAATACTACAAAATGGTCTGAGAGTCAGTACTGGACTAACTCCAAGATACTATGCATGTTCCTCCCAATGGAAAAATAAAAAATAATTTGAAATACCAGTTAGTGATATGTTGTTGTAACTG
This sequence comes from Microtus oregoni, assembly GCF_018167655.1. Classification (NCBI taxonomy): domain Eukaryota; kingdom Metazoa; phylum Chordata; class Mammalia; order Rodentia; family Cricetidae; genus Microtus; species Microtus oregoni. The sequence goes on along the minus strand of NW_024543070.1, from coordinate 33,768,113 downwards.
AACCAATTAATTGGCCTACACCGTTTCTCCTTTTTTCTGTAATGTAGCTACAACTGATGTAATCTTCAAGGGTAAAGACTACTCTGGTTACTGGTTTCTAAAGGGACAATTGGTTGTCAGCTCTATCCTAAATATGTCCCTTAAGAATCAATTGTCTCAGTGGTTGCTTGGAAAATAAAATTCCCTCAGACTTCTGAGCAATGTCCAAAATAACTACATGACAACAGAGCATTGTTTGTAAAAATTAGAACAGGATTACTTACAAATAAAAATATAAAAGCAAGAAATAATGAAAAACAATTTTGAGGGAAAATACAAGACAACTAAACAATGCTCTACTAAAAATAACTAACTGAATGCCTGGGAAACAGTAAAGTCAAAAAAGCCAACATGGTGGCACATGCTTGTAACCCAATGCTTAAAAGGCTGAGACAGGAGGATTTCCACATGGTCAAAGCCAGTATACAGTAAGCCAAATACAGTAAGTTCTAACACACTCAGGCTACATAGCATGCTTCTGTACAGAAACAAATTTAATAAATAAATAATCAAACAGACAAAAAATGAAGTTAAGTTTCAGCCATTGTTTTCCACAAAATAATGGTGAATAAATGAACTTAAAAAAAAATCCCTGTTGAAGAAATGCTGAAGAATGCATTTTCAAAACAAATAAAATTGCTGCATAAGTGAGAAAGCAATGAGAGTGAAGGGTGCAAAGAATGTTGCATCTCAGAGAAAGTCCGAACAGCGTTCTCTGAGCTTTGAGCTATGGGCCTTTCTGATGAGCTCAGTAATTCTCATGAGTTTGGAAATATATAAATAAACACTTGCAACTTTGTTCTTTCTAGATTCTAGTCAGATGAACTAACCTGTTGTGTGGCTCAGACACACTGTGAAAACAGATCATGCACGTTCTTTCACAGCCAGCGTTAACTTGATTCCAACAGCTCTCCTTTCGCGGCTTCTGTTTCCACTTACAGGTTTGTAGAGACAGCACAATTATTTCAATGTTACTCATACTTGACTCCTCACTGTCACCTATTTAATTTGTGAATATTTTCTAGAATTCTCCCTGGAAATCTTCCAGAAAACTTTCTTGCCCAATTCCAACATTCTGCTATTAAATAAACACCATTTCTTGGTGTACTGCATATATTCTGAGTAATTACTTGTTAAATTATTGTAAATATTAAATGTGTTTCATTCATGAAAATATTACCCACAAGGTGTTACATTACACCAGAAAAGATAACATGGTATTATTATGATCATACACATGTGTTTATATGTTTATATACAATATATGTGATGTATATTGTATATGCCTATCTATATAAATACATGTATACATATGAGTGCATATATATACATATACAGTATAGATATATGTTGTTGTGATTTGAAATAAAATGGTCTCCAAAAGGAGTGACACTATTAGAAAGTGTGGTCCTGTTGAAGAAAGTGTGTCACCAAGGAGGTGGGCTTTGTGGTCTTATATGCCCAGTAAGACATTCCACTTTCTATGACCTTCTGATCAAGAAGTCACCGTGACTGCATGCATACCACTATGTCCTACCATGATGATGGGGACTAAACCTCTGAAATGTAAGCCACCACAGTTAAAAGATTTTCCTTTATGAATTACCAAGGTCATGATGTCTCTTCACAGCAAGAGAAACCCTAACCAGTACATATATATGCATGTATTTCCTCACTCATGATCCAACTTGTAGAACTATTTACTACAGAATTTTCTGAAATGTTAGCTAAAAGTTGCAAGAATAAAAATCTAAATGTCCAAATGACCCAAATGTTATAACAGGCTGTATGTTATTTTCAGAATAATTACACTGCAGTAGCTGACCAGTGGTCTGATGAGTGAGATGGATGAACTCAGAAGGTAGCAATGCTGTTTGAGGGTATTGACGAAAGGTCTGACAATGTCAGGCATACCTCTAACAACATTGCTGCTGATCAGTTCTCTGGAATCTGGTGTGAAGTGCTCCTGTTATTATATTCTTTTTTTTCATTTTTAGGTAAATTTGAGAGTTAGGCTTCATAACAGAAGCCCTCTTCTACCTTTCCTCTGGGTCCAACAGTTGATAACTTTTGGCCACATTGGTTTTCCTGCATCTTTTCTTAGATAATGAGAATAACTGAATACTGGAACATGTGCATCTCCTATTAAAAGGACCCTCATTTCTATATGTGCAATTCAAATTCCTGAAACTTAAATGTGCACAGATTGTTGCCTAGCAGATATCCAATATTGAAACTTTTTGGTAATCCAGTCACCTCCTCTATGTATTTTCTTCTTCCAAATCAGAAACCAAATGGAAATCAAACATTGGGTTTAGTTGTCACATCTTTTTGACCTCTTATCATGCTAAACATCTTTGCTTTTAATTATTTGCTTGTTAACGGACAAGGTTGTCTGACAGTGGCTCATGGTTACATTCAAGGAATGTCTTTTGTTCAGAAGCATGACTCAAGTGTCGTGATTTTCTCAGGGCATCTCACTAGGTACATTATGCCAGCTGAACTTCATATTAGTGATGTCAACTTCCTCACTTGTGAGTATGAAAAATGACAAATTTCTCCATCATAATATGAACTATTTTCATTTTATACAATGGAAATAAATTCAAATTTTGTTTTCACATTTTCATGTGCTACATTAGGCATCTGTTGATGATTTACAACCAATTCAACTAAATATGATGCCTCAGAAGCAGGAATTTTATCCTGTCATTTTCTGCATTTAATTTCTTTTATTTTATTATAAGCAAGGGCTTTTTCTTCTTGGTTATTAATTTGCTAATACATATATTTAATATGCTAGTTTATGGCATGTTTTCACTCCTGGATTCTTATTCGTTCCCATGAGTTTTGAGTGGTGTCAATGTATCTTTCATTGTCAAAACTCCACACATTTGCATAATGAGATCTAATCTGAATGAATATCCTGGCCTTTTGCCATGCATTTATTTCTGTATTTTTACTTTAAAATATTTATTTTGGAAGCTTCACATATACACATTATGTATCATGATGGTGTTCCTCTCATTATCTCTTCTTAGCCTTGTCTCATGCCTGGCTTACCTTATGGTCTTCCTCGATTCTTCTTAATTGCAATTTAGTCTCTCTTGTTTGTATGGTGCTGTTTGTTTATGGGGGTATGTGAAAGTAGTCATACATATGGTTATGTATGACTACTAAATTTTAAAAAATTCTTTACTTTCTCTGACATTCCAAGATAGCCCACAGTCTCTTTCTAATTTTCTTACTCTAGTCTTAGAAACAGAGCAGACTCCATCACTGCTTTTAGCAAAGGACAGTTATTTAAATACAAGTGTTAGGTTCATTCATGCAAGCATAGTTTTGCACACACATAATATAACTCATATGCTCTTTATGAAGTCTCTATTTTGATCAGTAATGCACAATGATTTTACATCTTCTTTTATTCTGTATCATGTTTCTTTTCAAGAGTATACTGGAGCTAATGTCCAGTGTTTTGTTAGTTATATGAGAGCTCTGGCTTCATGTAATAATCACTCTCATCATTTGCTCAGTTCTACTAAACACACACACACACACACACACACATTTCTTAATTGCTATTACACATCACATGGCCAACACATCTATTATTTAGTATCAGTATCCCTGAGGTTTGTTTTGTGTTAATCTGAATGGGTGAATCTGAGTACTATGCTCAAAAGGGAACTTTGTTCACTTTTTCCTCTCTGTGCAATACACTGGTTATTGGCAACCTTGCTTACTGACAACCAAGTTTGATTATTTATTTGATGTTATTTGTATCAAATTTTATTTTTGCTTATTTTTTATTTAATTTGTAAAAAAGTTGATTTTTGAAAAGCAACTCATTCAAAATGTCACACACAAAGAAGGTCTCTACCTTACCTCCCTTATTTAAACTTGTGTTTGAAATATGTATTTAATGAGGAATTAATAGATCCAGGATGATAAACTTTCAAGTACATTTATTATTGTGAATCATTAAAATTTTGAAATATGTTAATTACTGCTTTATGTCTTTCTGGTGACCTTTGATTATTTTCATTTATGTAGGGCTTATTGAAGTCACGAAGATTCAAACATTTCTTCACCTAAGTTCTTTCCACCTGCTCAGCCAGACAGATGCTGTTTATCTTGGATCTACTTAGAGGCATCTATTAAAAATCACTATGAATCACTACCAATTTCAGAAGGGCTGGGATTCATCTTTCTTGCCTTACTAATACCTAATAAAAAAGGTTTTACTAAATAAATGCTTCTAATGGATGGCTTCATGGTGAACTCATGATAGGGGACCAAAAGCTATTAGGCTATTATTCATTTTGTCAAGGCAGATTATCACTGGTATTTATGATAGAGCAAAACATGGTGTCCAGTCTGCATAAAGATTGGTCTTCAATCGATCTTTAAGAAACTGTTTGAGATTAAAGGTTATTTTAATAAGAATAAGAAAATTACAAATATTTATTCTGGTGATTGCTCTGCAAGGTTGGGCATTTTTTTTCATTATTTATTGACTAGAGTAAGAATAAAGTCATGCAAAAATATTGAGAGAGAAAAATCAATGAAATGACTTATATATAGAATTCATAATGCAGATATAAAATGTGCTCTAAACCACAAGTTAAACAAAAGATGCCAAAACAGATACTAAAAAATATTATTGTTATTTACTCTATGTACTCAAAGAGCATTAATGCTACCTACCACAGATAATTCAAACTTCTCAAGAAATCCATATTCCCTCTTATGTCTGGTGAACAGTGATTAAAAGGGAAATATTTTCCATGTATTAGAAATATTTTCTAGATACTTTATATACTATCCTGTCAAATCAAATACAGATAATGCCTCATTGACAAATTTCTGTGTTGCAAAAGGAATTTTATAAACATAGAAGTAAACCGATGTAAGAATTACTAATGTATTATCGAAAAATACAGTCATGTTATTGGATTTGACAATATTTATCAAATATAAAAAATAAAGACCATTTATTTCTTAATAATAAAGAAACATGTTGGAACATTTAATAAAACACAATATCTAATTTAAATTCAAATTTATTGAGAATTTAATTATAATAGTACTCTTAGTCTAAGGGAAATAAATAAGCCATCAATTTAAAACATACAAGGTAGTAGATGAATGCAAAAATAGCAGAGGAGTTTGACATATAAACTCATTACTCTATTCCTGTGAACGTTCAAGCCAAAAAATACATATCCAGCGTGGAGAAGGGAAATGAGCACAGGTCCCACACCCTAGATAAGGAGCCAATTGCCATTGGCACATGCTGGGAGATCAAAAGGCTGGTTTTTTTAAGTAATTTTTTTCAAACAATATGTTTTGATCAATTTTTCCCCCCAACTCATCCCAGCACCTCTCCAAAGCTCATCCACCCAAATCCATCACTTTTTTTCTCTCTCTCTAAAAATCATACAGTTATCAAAAAAAAAAAACTTTGAAATAAAATAAAAACAAACAAACCAGAACAGAACAAAACAGAAAAACATATTTTTCAAAAGGAACCTATGAAAAAGCACTAGAAACACATACAGATACAGAGTCACATAACATTCCTACATACAGAAAACCCATAAAAACAAAACCGTAAAATTTAAACGATAAACCCCAACATTTAACAAAAAAGTGTGGGACCAACAGCATTATGAGACAAAAACAAACAAACCAAACATAACAAACAAACATACAAAACTTTCAAAATGCCATTGCATTTATTTTGTGTAGGCCATCTTATGATCTTTTTAATGGTGTGGTCCCTGGTATGTAGTCTATGCTCCAGTTCAAAGCCACCATCCAATAATGTATAGAACAAATTGTACCTGATGGGATTTCTAAAATGGCAGATACAACTTGGTGTGAGCAGGGAAGAGAGAATTGAAATGGGAGAACATGGAGGAAGGTAATACTATGATCAAAACACATTGCACATTGCATCAAAATTTCATAAAACTAGCCGGGCGGTGGTGGCACACGCCTTTAATCCCAGCACTCGGGAGGCAGAGGCAGGCGGATCTCTGTGAGTTCGAGGCCAGCCTGGTCTACAAAGGGAGTTCCAGGACAGGCTCCAAAGCCACAGAGAAACCCTGTCTCGAAAAACCAAAAAAAAAAATTCATAAAACTAATAAAAAGGTAATAAATTATTTTAAAATTAACTAAAAATACTCTCTGCCTCACTTAAAGGAGAAGATGTGCAACATTAGAGTTACCATAAAATATCTTCCAATGTATTTCCTGTGTCAAACTGCATATCTTAATAAATTCTGAGAACAGAATTCACTACATATAAGACTTTGACCTACTTAGGTACTATTTCCTACAAACAGTCGCTTTTTCCAAGTTTACCAACTGTCAACCATTGTACTAAAATACTGTGCAGAAGACTCTCTGACATGGCATAGGGTCTCTCAGCTCAGACTTTATATTCAATCCCTGGGTTGTCCTTGAATAAATATCAATGCCCTGATCTCTTCCAAAATTGCTAAGTCTGAATTTTGAAGAGTCAGAGGTTTGCATGATTTCCAAATGTTTTCCAGATAACTGTCCTCTCCGGTTTAGAATTATTTTTAAATAATAATGTTAGACAAAACTTAAAAAATTCAGATGAGTTGAAATGACTATTATCCTGTTTTTTTCTAGAGATATTCTAATAGAAATTATACATAAATATTTTATAAAGCTGAATAAGGACATGCTTATCTATAACCCACAAATTCTCATTCTGGTTTTAATTTCATAAATATTTGTTTATACACTTGGCAAAAGGTGTTTTCTAATGTCTTCATGGATTAATCATAGATAATTAGTAAACTCTGAAGAGCAGTGATCCCATAAAATTACATCCCTGAATAAATATGTTTTTTTAAGGTATGCTTATATGGCCAGCCAGCAAATAATAAGATAAACAATACCTGTAGTTAGGTAGCAAGGAAGAATCAATGCTCACGAATCACACATACAAATCTTCCTCCATTTGAACAACTTTTGAACATAGTAAATGTACTGGGCATGTGTCTCAGTGATAGAGCACTTAACTAGCATATGGAAAGCCCTGGGTTCAAGCATTAGCACTTTACAAAGTAAAACAAAGAAAATCCATGTGCATCTCTGTAGCTTACATCTAGGATTCTCTACATGGTCTTCTATTTTAAGGTGTGGTCCCCAGGGTGGTGTTGAAGGACTTTGTAGAAGAGGTAGCTAGTGAGATGTTCTTAGATGATAGGATTCTTGGCCTTCAAGAGATCACGGGCCCTCACGTCTCTTCCCTTCCTCTTGTATTCTATGGCTTTTGATGCAAGCAGTATGATTCTGTCACATATCCCTCTGCAAAGCGTCACCTCGAATATTCTGAATGATATGGACAGAAACAGCCAATCTTGGATAGTAACCTCAAACATGTGAGGCTTTCATTTTATAAGCTAGCTCTTTCAAATATGTTTTACAAGTAAAGGAAGTAGTTCTTTCGTCTTTAAGAAGAAAATGTATTTGTAATTTGCATGTATGTTTATGCAGTCCTCTAAATTACATGCAAAGAGCCACATAATAGTGGCTGCTGCGTGTGATGAGTATAAGCATTTGAGTTGGAGACAGAGTGATGGTGATTTTAGCATATGCTTTTCATAATATATTTAAGGAAGAATGAGCATATTTTTCGTTGAGAATGCAGCATAGACCCTTCCTCTGTCTTCACAGGGACAGTTAAGAGATATAAGAGATAAGAGTCACAGGGCAGTCGTAGTGTAAGCCTTTAGTTCCAACACTTGGGAGACAGAGGCAGGTGAAGCTCTGTGAGTTTAAGACAGGCTAGTTCCATGACAGATAAAGCTGTTACACAGAGAAACCCTGTTTGGGGGGGGGGGGGAGAGAAAGAGAGAGAGAGAGAGAGAGAGAGAGAGGAGTCATTTTCATTCACCTTTTTCCGTGTATGTATTATTCACCCAAGAAAGCCAGGCAGCCCTGGATGGAATGGTAATTTTCTTTAGATAAAAAGACTGGCACCAAGCTATTGCAGCATTACATGGTGATTCGGGTGATTGTAAAGATTCAAAATGGTGTGAAAATTCCCCATAAATGGATATTCCACACTGTTGTTAGTAGAAAATATTTGTTAGTTGTTAATATCAGGGACGTGTTGGTGTACTAATGTCTTTCATTGTATCGAACTAGCTTCCACATTCTTTCACCTACAGGTTTATTTGGAAGTATTGGCATTCTCATGTTTGTGAATGATAATGACAGTTATCAGCTGACAAAACTGAAAATATGAGAGATGTTGGGAGTTTTATTAAATAAACTTTACATTTTTCAAGACAGCGAAGTTTAGCACAGTTTAGAACTCAAATCTGCAAATTCCATTCTCTTATCCTAATAACTATGATAATTATCATAATCAATTAAGATGAGATTCATAACTAATATCAGCCATCTGTAAATGAAACACAAACCCAAAGCAAGTGCCTGGAAAAGAGTTACACTGACATGATCATTTCATCGCTTGCACAAAGCAATAGTCAAATAGCTACACTTTGTCTAGTACTTACGACATTTTAAACAGTTGACTCCCCACTACTGTTAAAGAAATGACCTCAGACCTTTCTCCAAGCTGCCTGGTATCAACTACTTGAGTTGAAGCTTATAATGCTTGGCCTTGTGGGAAGAGAGGTTATTACTGACCTCCAGCTCTCTTTAGCTGCCCTGAATAATTTGTCTCTAAGATTTTTGTTGCCGTAGCAGTGTGCTGGTCCCTGACTCCCACAACTTTAGGACTCAGCTCACTTCATTAAAGATGAATCACAGCTAAGCAAAAGACAAGGCTTTTCTCTGCTAGATGTTTGTGCTGATCCCAGAGGAACGGTGCAGGCTTGGCTGCGACCTGGGCCAGTTGCACCTATTCAAACAATACAGGGCACCTTCAGTTGTCGCATGTGACTCTGACTCCACAAGCTGACTGTGCTCAGAGCCTCTCCCATAATGTGCGGTCTCGTGCATGCCTCAAAGAACCACTGGTGCTGTTGTCGTTCACTTGCTGAAAATGAGAAAAGTGAGAGATACTGAAAACTATTCCTGCACCAACCAGTATCACACAACAAATGCTAGCATTCAATCTTGGACCAAGGTTCATAAGTTGATCATTTTGATAGGTTTATAAATCATGTACCTATTTATGTTTCCGTCGTTGTTATGTGTTTTACATTGTCAATGGATGAGGAATTCAGCTGATAGAAAAATACTAAGAAATAAAACATGGAGAATTGTTATTCTACAACACCATTTCATGCTATTTGAATACACATTTTGAGAGAATGCTGGGGATATATCCCAAGGCTTCACCATGCTATGCATGTAGTCTGTGGCTGTACCACCTACTATTTTTACTAATATGTACACTATATAAAAAGGCTATCAAAGGTTTCTTATGCATTTTTAATGTATCCAGAATTCAGAGAGTTCATTTTCCTTCTCTTTCAGGGCTACTTATAATCCCTTATCTTTGTTATTGTGGGTGTTTAGTAAATCATCTAAACTGTGGGTTATTGTATTCCTGGATGTGTCCTTGAGGTTTTCTCCACAGTATGCAGCTCTACAGCTCACCCTTACAACAGGCAAAGCTGACCCTGAATTCTCCATGTGAGGTCTCCATGAGCAACCCTAACTTGTACAATTTCCACTCTCCCATCCCCTGAAATTTAACCTTCTTTGCTATAAAAGGCTTGCAGGGGTTTATATTTTCATGACTTCATACCCTTTTACTTTTAAAGAAATATTAAATTCTTGAGTCAATAACTCTTGATAGCAGTAAACAGAAATTTTACAGCCTCTTGGCTCACACTAATCACTGGTTTTATTGACCAATGAAAATAAGAAGTTTAATCATGGCATGGTAGCACAGCCATGGAATAATTCCAAGAGGTTATTTAAAATGTTGCTCCTACACATACTATTTCCTACCCTAACAGAAATATTAAAATATCTTTATTTACCGTGTGATACTAAGCAATTTAGAATTTATACGATAGTTTTCATCAGAAGTCTCAGAATAATTACCACTTCCTCAAACATTAGAATTTATTTTCTAATTGTTTATTGCCTGAAAAAAAACCCAGTTTCCTGTTTTTGAAGTATCTTTCAGTTAAGTTGATAGGAAATGGTCAATCACCTAAAGCAAGATACAAAGTATTTATTGAATCACCATGTACAGCTGCCTAACAATTTGTCTAGAGTCAATGCTCAGATAATGTTCTGAACCATATCAAACTGTAATCAATTTATTGATCTATCATACTTGGTTTTTAGGTTTTTAATAAAAATATGCTGTAAAATAGGACCATTGTCCTGTACAGAAGTGGGCCAATGACCAGTTGTGTTTGTTTTTATCCCAGGTGTCTGGGCTAGCTAGTCTCTGGTTCTTGTTCACCCAGTGTCAGGTATGGGTTTCATCTTGTAGAGTCAGCCTTATATCAATTCAGACATTGTTTCGTAAGCTACTCCCACCAGTTTGGGGCCACGATGGCCTTGCATATTTTACAAGATTGACTGATTATAGGTCAAAGGTTTTGTGGCTGCCTTGAAGTCCATGTCTCTCTTTTGGTAGCATGGAGAGAAACTACCTTCACCAAAGGAGCAAGAATCTAGAAGTAAGGGCTCCATGTAGGCATAAGTTCAATACTTTTCCATGTTCAGAAAGTTATGTGGGTGTTGTTCTCAGCAGTGGGGTCTAGCTGTCAGTTTGAGAAAAACAAACTTTTGTCTTATTAACAGCTTTGGTTGTTTGAGGATTTTCCTGGGAACCCCTTGGCCAAAACCTGGGTTGATTGCAAACCAGTGCTTCCACTGGAGCCTTGCCTGGTTACAAGAGATGGCCAGCGAAGTCGCATATCTCCCCTGCCTAAGTGTTCATTAGGATCACCTTCAGAGATTCCAGGAAGTTTTCACTGCACCCCATTTCAACAGCACTCTCCAAATGCCCGCCCCATTCCAGCTGTCTTTCCCAGCATTCTCTCCCTCCACCCAATCTCCTTGACTACCTATTCCCCACCCCACCCAGACCCTCTTTTCAGTCTGCCCATAAAATATATTCTACGCCCCTTCCAGGGATATCCCTGTTCCTCCTCCAGACTCCTCTTCTTTACCTAACTTCTCTGGGTCTACAGATTGTAGCTTGGCTAATAGCCATTTATAAGTGCATTGATACCATATGTATTTGCTGCATCTGGGTTACCTCATGCACTATGATTGTTTCTAGTTCCATCCATTTCTCTGAATTTTCATGATGTCATTTTTAATAGCTTAGCAATATGTCATTGTTTAAATGTGCCACATTTTCTTTATTCATTCTTCTATTGAGAAACATGTAGGTTGTTTTGTTTCCAGTTTCTGGATAGTATGACATGGATTAGCAAGAGTCCTTGTGGTAGGATAAAGTGTCCTTTGGGTATGTGCCCAAGAGTCATGTAGCTGGCTCTTGAGGTAAATCAATTCAATTCTTTCTATTGTATTGAATCCCATGGTGGCTATACAAGTTTTCACTCCCACCAGCAATGATTTTAAAAGTATTCTGCTATACTTATAGATCCAGGTCTTGTCCAGTCATCACTAAAGAGGATTCCTCCAGCAGTAGATGGGAACAGATTCAGATACCCACAGTTGGACATTACACACAGAGAGAGTCTGAATTAGAAGTCTCCATCAAGTCCTTCCTTTAGAGCTCAGAGAATACCAGGAAGAGGAGACTGAAAGATTGTAAGAGCCAGAAGGGATGAAGGACACCAGCAGAGTCAACTAAACAAGGTGCATATGATAGTGCATACAGATACTGAAGCAACCAGCACAGGCCCTACAAGAACCTGCATAAGTTCCTCTGAGTATACATTATAGCTAATGGCTTGTGTTTTTGTTTGTTATCAGACTCTTGACTGTTACATGAGGAGGGGCCCTTTGTTTGTCCTGGCTGTCTGGCTAGCTTACACCTGAAATAACCACACAGAAACTGTATTCATTAAAACACTGCTTGGCCATTAGCTCTAACTTCTTTTTGGCTAATTCTTATGTCTTAATTTAACCCATTTCTATTTATCTGTGTATCTTTACATGACTGTGGCTTACCGGCAAGATTCTAACCAGTATCCATCTCAGGCAGGAGATCCATGGCATTTCTCACTCTGCCCTTCTTCCCAGCATTCAGTTTTGTCTTCTCCGCCTACCGAAGTTCTGACGTAACAGGCCAAGCAGTTTCTTTATTGATTAACCAATGAAAGCAACACATAAACAGAAGGACCTCCTGTACCACTTGACTGTGAGAATGAGATCTCTGACTCGCGTGCCTGCTCTTGCAATTCTTTTCTCTTGTTGTGTTGCTGCGTACAACTATGATATGATAATTTTATTTTATCTTATTATATTTTATTTTTCTGGTGAGGACCAGAAAGGGAGTGAATCTGGAGGAGAGAGCAGGTGGAGAGGAACTAAGAGTAGTAGATAGGGAGAAACTATAACCAGGATATATTAAAGATGTGTGAGGAAAAGAATAATTTTAATTAAAGAATAAAAACATAAAAAGAAAGAAAATGATTTGACATAATATGAACATAATGAAAGTGTGATGAGGAGATGACTGTGTTATTAAAGTGTCTGCCACACAATGATGAGGCCCTAAGATCAAATCCCCAGAACCCAAGTAAAAAGACTAAATACAACAGAAGATGCTTTTAAATCCCCAATGAGAGGAAAGAGGAGGAAAATCAGATATCTGGAGCTCACTGACCAGACAGTTGGTCAGCCACAGGCACACACACACACACACACACACACACACACACACGCATGCACACACAAACACATGCACTCTCATACACAAAGCATCACAAGCAAGAGAAGATACAAAATGTATTTTGAGACCCTTCAAATATGCAGCTGCATCTAAGCAAAGGACTCGTGTCATCAGATTTCAACTAGGCATGGCATATGATGAAGGATAGATACAGCATTATTAAAATTGTCAACACATGTTGAAAAACTCTAGTGATTCCTCAGAATAAGCTTCATAAATAA